>NC_052154.1:195182472-195372472 GCF_902713615.1 Scyliorhinus canicula | reverse complement strand
GCGGGTTTCTCTCACCCTGCGGCAGAGTGTCCACGCCGTCGTAAGCGCCTTCGCGTTTTACGACGGCGTGAACGGGCTGCTCCCAGGACTAATTCTGGCCCCTACAGGGGGGCCAGCACAGCACTGGAGTGGTTCATGCCGCTCCAGTTGTCGATCCTGGCGTGAACTGGGCGGTGCGGGATCTGTGCATGCGCAGTGGCGCCGGCGTTAACGCGTGCACGCGCGGTGGCCTCCCTCGACGTGCCAGCCCCGACGCAGGGCTATAGGGGCTGGCGTGAAGGAAATGAGTCCCCCAGCCAGAGAGGAAGGCCCGTCGATTGGTGGGCCCCGATCGCGGGCCAGGCCACATCGGAGGCCCCTCCCTGGGGTCGGAGACCCCCTCCCCCCCCCACCCCTCCCCCCCACACAGGCTGCCACCCGACCCTTCCACGTGAGTTCTCGCCGGCTGAGAGCAGGTTAGAACGGCGCCAGCGGGACTCCGCGTTTCCACGACGGCCGCTCAGCACAAGAATCGGCGGGCCGGCCACATAGAGCGGCCCGCAACTGGCGCCGCACCAACCACGCCGGAGCCAATGGCACCGCTTTGTGGGGTGGCATGGTCCCGGTGGCGGGGTTCTCCGGCCTGGCCCGGGGCTGAGAGAACCCCGCCCCAGATGTTTGCTATGACTGAGTTCATGGTCTAACATTTATATCTTGCATGTTACATATTACACACATAGAACATAGAACATAGAACATAGAACAGTACAGCACAGAACAGGCCCTTCGGCCCTCAATGTTGTGCCGAGCAATGATCACCCTACTCAAACCCACGTATCCACCCTATACCCGTAACCCAACAACCCACCCCCCACCCCCCCCCCCCCCCCCCCCCCCCCCCCCCCCCCCCCCCCCCCCCCCCCCACCCCACCCCACGCTCCAACCCATCCCTCTTCACCGAACTCTCAGAATAACCATCTGTTCCTTTCATCGTCATATTTTTTAAAATCTGGATTCCGCTTATATGCCACATGCCTCAGCTAGTCATTGTGATATAAACCATTTCTGCTTTTATATGATACTAAAATTGGCAAGTAAACATTTTTAGTAACCATCAAATGTGGAACTATGAACTATTCACTTGCCATAGATTCGTGCTGTACATATCCAATATCTTCGATTCCTTTTATATTGATAATATCAACACCTTTTTCCTCCATTTGTATCGGGCAATGCTTCTCATTTTGTAACATTCTGCGATTAATGAATGATTGTAGTTTCTTCCTGGATTTAGGCGGGACTGCAGTCTTCCTTGTCTCCTTCCCCTTGCTTGTATCTAAAAGAGGCAAGAAACAGTAAAATGTGGACATTTATAAATCCAACGCTTGTAACGTTTTGCTTGTATAATATGGTTCAATTTTTTAAATAAAAACCTTGATCTGAAAAATGCATTCACAGGTTACTCATTAGTTAAGTGCTGGTTAGGAAACAGTACTTGGGAGTAAACTTTTTATTTGATTATTATGATGACGCACGCACTGTAATTCACTCGAACTCCAAAAGGTATTGAAAATGATACAAAAAATAAACGTTGTGCATAAAATTGAAAGAATTTTATTTCTGAGCAGATTGGTAGCACAGTGGTTAGCACAGTTGCTTCACAGCACCAGGGTCCCAGGTTCGATTCCCGGCTTGGGTCATTGTCTGTGCGGAGTCTGCACGTCCTCCCTGTGTGTGCGTAGGTTTCCTCCCGGTGCTCCGGTTTCCTCCCACAGTTCAAAGATGTGCAGGTTAGGTGGCTTGGCCATGCTAAATTGTCCCTTAGTGTCCAGAAAGGTTAGGCGGGGTTACTGGGTTATGGGGATGGGGTGCAGCTGTGGGCTTAAGTGGATCTGTGCAGACTCGATGGGCCGAATGGCCTCCTTGTGCTACAGTGCTAGCCATGTGTGCTACCGTGCTTATCGAGGCAATTGGGAGATAGTGGGCGGTGTTCTCCGGGCTGGGACGGAGAATCGCCGGAGGGGGCGCGATTCACGCAACGCCAACCCCGTGCTGGTCCGGCGATTCTCCGTACGTGATGGGCCGCGTGCCCGCCGAGTTACGGCGAGTCCCCCCAGCGCCGTTCACATGTGGTTCTACCCGACGGGGCCTCGGCATTCATGTTGCGGGGGGCGGCCTGGTGGGGGGATCCAACCCCGGGGGGGGTCTCCACTGTGGCCTGGCCCATGACCGATCGGCAGGCGGGCTTCTCCTGCTGCGGGCCTATGTTCGTCCATGCCACGCCCCTGTAGCTCTCCGCCACGCTGCATCGGGGCCGGCGCGGAGAAGGCAACTAGCGTGCATGCGCGAATTCGCGCCGGCCGTTCTGATACCGGTATCGGCAGCTGGAGTTGCGTGAAGTGCTCCAGTGCCGTGCTGGCCTCCTGTGCAGCGTCAACACTTAACCTCAGGATCAGAGAATCCCGCCCAGTGTCTACTGAAGATTATTGTGTAAACTCTGCTCTTTATTATTGGATACCACAATGAATTTCATTGAAACATGCCCACAACAGCCTGTGTGTGAACAGTTGAATCCTATTATCTTTTTTCAAAGATTTCTTTCTCTTTGGAAGCAGGTGAACATTTCCTGTAGATAATTGAAATGAGGGAGGAGGGAGATTAAAAAGAAGTTTTCACCTTATTGTGACAAGAAAACTTAAACTTGTCGCTGTGCATTGTGAAAAGGTTTTGTCAGGGTAGAACATGTCATGTCCAGTCAGTGATCCAAACTATAAAAGACCAAAGGAAAGATGATGGCCAGGATTCTCTGAAATCGTAGCCAAGTGTTGACGCCGGCATCAAAATCGGCGCGAGCGACTCCGGCGTCAATGGACCTCTAGGCCCAAGCATTCACCCCTTCCTTGGGGGCTAGTACGGCGCTGGAGTGGTGTCCGCTGCTCTGGCGCTCGAAAGCCACGGCCTTCATGGCCAGCATGGGACCACGCATGCGTGCCATGGCCGACGCGGATTGGCGCATGGGCGTGGGTCGCCGTCTCCGCGCCGGCCCCCGGCCAACATGGCGGAGCCCAACAGGGACCTGGCGCGGAGGAACATAGGCTCCCCCTGGAATGAGCGCACACATCGACCAATAGGCCCCGATCACAGGCCAGGCCACCGTGGAACCCCCCCCCCCCGGAGTCGGATCCCCCCCCACCAGGTTGGCCCCCGTAGCCAGAATTCCGAGGTCTCTCCAGGTAGGACCATACGTAACCCACACCAGCGGGACTCGCAGGAACTCGGCAAGCTCTTGGCTAGCCGAGGCGCGCAGAATCGCCGGGGGGAGGGGGCGGTCACTTTGAACAGCCCCTGACTGGCGGGTCAGCGACCCCGTGGGTGCGTTTGGAAAGTTCCTCATCCTGTGACTCATTCATTATAAAGATAGATTGGAGACGTTAGGATGGTTTTTCTTGGAGAACGTAATATTGGGAGGATATTTGTTAGAACTATTCAAAATCATGAGTGGTCTGGACAGAGTAGATTGGGATAAACTATTCCCACCCATGAAATGATCAAGGATGAGAGGGCACAGGTTTAAAGTAATTGGTGAATGAAGCAAAGACGATCTGAGAGAGAAAGAAAGATCACACAGGTGTGGGTAAGGTCTGGAAAGCACTGCCCGAGATGGTCTAGGAGGCAGGGTCAACAAAAATATTCAAAAGGGAACCAGACTGTCAGCTGAAGAGGAAGAATGTGCAAGTTACAGGGAGAGGGTTGAAGGATGGAGGTGAATTAGAGGCAGTTCAGAGGGTTGAAGGATGGAGGTGCATTAGAGGCGGTTCAGAGGGTTGAAGGATGAAGGTGCATTAGAGGCGGTTCAGAGGGTTGAAGGATGGAGGTGCATTAGAGGCAGTTCAGAGGGTTGAAGGATGGAGGTGCATTAGAGGCAGTTCAGAGGGTTGAAGGATGGAGGTGCATTAGAGGCAGTTCAGAGGGTTGAAGGATGGAGGTGCATTAGAGGCAGTTCAGAGGGTTGAAGGATGGAGGTGCATTAGAGGCGGTTCAGAGCAGCTTCACTGGATTGATTCCAGAGATGAGGGCTTCGTCTTATGAAGAGAGATTGAGCAGTTTAGGATGATACTCTTGAGTTTTGAAGAACGAGAGGAGATCTAATTGAGGTATATAAGATGATAAAAGGTATGGATAAAGTAGACTTAGGTGCAAATTAGAATGAGAGGTCATAGTTTTAGGATAAGGGGTAGCAGATTTAAAATAGAAATGAGGAGAAATTACTTTTTTCAAATGGTTGTGAATGTGTGGAATTCGCTACCACAGAGTGCAGTGGATGCTGGGAAACTGATGTCAACTGAAGGAGTAGATGGACTGATTTTTAATGAGTAAAGCATTAAAGGGTTATGGAGAACTGGCAGGGAAGTGGAGTTGGGCGAGTTGCCAAGATTAGATCAGCCATGATCGTATTGAATGGCGGAATGGGCTCGAGGGGCTGAATTGCTTACTTATGATTCTAGTTCTAATGTTCTTATGTTCTTAAAGTGGAAGAATGGCACTGGGGTAATTGTTCAGTTGGAGAGCTGGACCGAGTGGCTTCATTCCATGCTGTAACAATCCTGCGATTCTGTAATTTCTTCACTTGGGGTTTGGGAATCTGGGGAATTCTCAGCACCGGATGGCGAAACATGTTCAGTGTTTGAGCATATTGAAGACTGAGATGGATAGTTTTTTGGACACAAGGCAATTGAGGTTTATGAGGGTCGAGCAGGAAAGTGGAGTTGATGTAGATGACCAGCCATGTAACTAGTAGAGTTGACCAGGGGGAACCGGTGGATGTGGTTTATTTAGATTTTCAGAAGGCATCCAACAAGGTCTCATACAGCAGATTACTATGCAAAGTTAAAGCGCACGTGATTGCGGGTAGTGTCTTGAGATGGATAGAAAGCTGGTTAGCAGACGGGAAGCAAAACGTTGGAATAAATGGGTCTTTTTCTGATTGGCAGGCAGTGACTAGTGGGGTACCGCAGGGATCTGTGCTAGGATCCCAACTGTTCACATTATATATTGATGATTTGGATAAGGGAACTAAATATATTATCTCCAAATTTACAGAAGATACAAAGTTGGGTGGGAGGGTGAGCTGTGAGGAGAATACAGAGATGCTTCAGCGGGATTTGGACAGGCTGAGTGAGTGGGCACATGCATGGCAGATGCAGTATAATGTGGATAAATGTGAGGTTATCCATTTTGGTAACAAAAATAGGAAGGCAGATTATTATTTGAATGGTTGTAAGTTGAGCGAGTTGGATACTCAGCGAGACCTTGGTGTCCCCATGCATCAGTCGCTGAAAGTAAGCACGCAGCAGGCAGTAAAGAACACAAATGCTATGTTGGCCTTCATTGGGAGAGGAGTTGAGTGTAGGAATAGGGATGTTTTACTGCAATTGTATAGGGCATTGGTGAGGCCACCCTGGAGTATTGTGTGCAGTTTTGGTGTCCTTATCTGAGGAAGGATGTTCTTGCTATGGAGGGAATGGAGTGAAGGTTTACCAGGCAGCACGGTAGCATTGTGGATAGCACAATTGCTTCACAGCTCCAGGGTCCCAGGTTCGAATCCGGCTTGGGTCACTGTCTGTGCGGTGTCTGCACATCCTCCCCATGTGTGCGTGGGTTTCCTCCGGGAGCTCCGGTTTCCTCCCACAGTCCAAAGATGTGCAGATTACAGGGCAGCATGGTGGCCTAGTGGTTAGCACAACCGCCTCACGGCACTGAGGTCCCAGGTTCGATCCCGGCTCTGGGTCACTGTCCGTGTGGAGTTTGCACATTCTCCCCGTGTCTGCGTGGGTTTCGCCCCCACAACCCAAAAATGTGCTGAGTAGGTGGATTGGCCACGCTAAATTGCCCCTTAATTGGAAAAAATAATTGGGTAATCTAAATTTATAAAAAAAAAGATGTGCAGGTTAGGTGGATTGGCCATGATAAATTGCCCTTCATGTCCAAAATTGCCATTAGTGTTGGGTGGGGTTACTGGGTTATGGGGATAGGGTGGAGGAGTTGACCTTGGGTCGGGTGCTCTTTCCAGGAGCTGGTGCAGACTCGATGGGCTGAATGGCCTCCTTCTGCACTGTAAATTATATGATAATCTATGATGGTGGGACTGTCATACGAGCAGAAACTAGAAGTGTGTTAGGATTATATTCATTGGAGTTCAGAAGAGTGAGATGGGAACTCATAGAAACTCACAAAATTCTAACAGGATTAGACAGGATAGATTCAGAAAGAATGTTCCCGATGGTGGGGGTGCCCAGAACTAGGGGTTTGAGGATAAGGGGAAACCATTTAGGACTGAGGTGAGGAGAAATTTCTTCACCCAGAGAGTGGTGAGTCTGTGGAATTGACTATCACAGAAAGTAGTTGAGCCCAAAACTCAACTACTGTTGAGTACTGCAGGGTACGCAGGGAGGGATAATTGTCATTCTCTTGCGCATGACTGTGTAATTGTGCTTCCATCCAAAGTCAGCACTAAGAAATATTTAGATTAATTTTGCAAAAAAAAAGCACTACTGTATCAAAGTGAATTTTTTATCAAATATTTTTATTTTATAGTAATTAGGTATCGCTGTTGGGGCTAAAGGGATCAAGGGATGTGGGGGCAAGTTGGGATCAGGATATTGAATTTGATGATCAGCCATAATCATAATGACTGGCGGAGCAGGCTCGAAGGGCTGAATGGCCTCCTCCTGCTCCTATTTTCTATATATCTTACTGAATGACAGAGCAGGATTGAGAGGCTGAATGACCTACCCCTGTTGCTATTTCTCACACTCTCATGTACTCTGATGAGTTAGTTTTAAATATCGATTTCCCGGGTATGTCATTTTCAAGTCACCCTCCATTCCAAAGCATGAATCTTTATGAGCTGTTATCCTGCGGGAAAGTGGCTTGAGTGGAGGAATGGAGCAGAAATCGGTCACAAGATCATCAGGATCTGAAACTCCCACTAGTTTCTGCAGTTTACTCTGGATACAATGATATATCCAGCAATGAAGTAGTCTGTGGTCCTCGCACAGTGGCCCAGTTCCAGTGCCTTTGCAATGGGAATATGCCTGACTTGCATTTAGCTGCTGAAGTAGCAGCCACAGCAAGATGTGATCGGAAGGTCACACGTATTCAAATTGATTGACAGAGTTTTTCCAATAAACTCAAGGATGCACGAGGTCAGATGCATTAATACAAGGTGGCAGAACAAAGGGACATAGCAATATGCTGAAACGGATTAAATTTAGGCAGAACGTTCTGTCTCATTGAGACGATCAGCATTAGAATACCTGACTAAAGGGAAAGGTGGAGGAAAATAGCTTAGGTCCATTCAAGAACAGGTTGGACAAGGATCTTGAAGAGAAACATAGCATCAGTTACAGAAGGATGATGGATTATACGCAACTGGCCTTGAGATTTTCTGTTTCTCTGTGTAACAGAATGATAGGCACAAGCTTGGGTCACATGATGGGATAGAAGAGCATGTTGCGGCAAATTCTGGGAAAGGGCTGCATGCAAAAATGTATTTTACAGGGCAGCAGTGTGCTTAATTCTGCCCCATGTGTTTAAATTTTTCTTTGGTAGAAAATTTTCTTTGCCCCTCTAAGTGTGTAATAACTTTGATACTGGTGCTTAATGTTGCATGTAATTGTTTTTGGCTTGTCCACTTATTTGATGTTCTGACCAGTGCCCGAGGTTTCCAAACGTTGCCCTGCAGTGATATATGGATGAAGGACAGTGAAGGTTAGAGTACGCTCTGCGGATAGAGAAAAAATATGCACATTCATTGGGAAGTCCTGGAAAAATTGCTGTCTAGAGATGTGAAAGAGGCACAGGGCAATATCGTGTATATGTCAGGCTGCAAATAACAATAAACAGCTGCCGGAGTAAATGACTGGATTTGTTGCAAAAATATATTCTTGACCATTACTTTAAATGGACGTGTACTGCATTCAGTATCAAATAACAGCAATAATTTACATTTTTATAGGATTCTTGAAGTAGGAAACTATCCCAGGGCACTTCATAAAAGCATCATCAGCCAAAAATGAACACCATGCCGCAGAAGGAGATTTTTATTTAAATTGTTCTTGGGATATGTTCTTTGCTGACAAGCCAATATATATCGCCCATTCCTAAATTCTCTTGAAATGGTGATAGTTACTCGCTGGCTTGAGCACCTGGAGTCCATGTACTGTAAGTACACCTCCAGTGCTGTTAGGGAGGCAGTGCTGAGATTTTGACCCAGCAATGGTAAAGGAGCAATGATGCAGTTCTACGTCAGGCTGGCATGTGATTTGGAGAGAAACTTGTACTTAGGGGTTCCAATGCCATTGTTATTCTGGGTGCTAGAGTTTGTGGGTTTTGAAGGTGCTGTCAAATGAGCCTTGACGAATTGCTACAGTGCATCTTGCAGATGGTACACACCGGTGCCACAATGCATTGGTGGTGGAGGGAGTGACTGTTTGAGGTGGTGAAACAGGGCTAAGAAAGCAGGCTGCTTTGTCCTGGGTGGCGAGTATTCTATCACACTCCTTTTTTAAAAAACATTTTCCAATTGCGGGGCAATTTAGCGTGGCCAATCCAACTACCCTGCACATCTTTAGGTTGCGAGGGTGAGACCATGCAGACATGGGGAGAATGTGCAAACTCCACATGGGCAGTAACCGGGGACCTTGGCGCCGTGAGACAGAAGTGCTAACCACTGTGCCACCCGTTCCCATCACACTCCTGAATTCTGTCTGGATGACGATGGGGGGAGGAGGTGAGTTACTTGCTTCAGAATCCATGACCTGCTCTGTAATGATATGAAGACAGACATGTAACTAAAGCAGGGCCGGCTCAAGGTACCGGCAACTCGGGCAGTCGCCCGGGGCGCCATGTGCTAGGGGCGCCGCGTAAAAGTCTCGGGTCCCGCGCATGCGCAGTTGGGCCGGTGCCAACCAGCGCATGCGCGGTGGCCGCCCTCCCTCAGGCCGCCCCGCACAAACATGGCGGAGGGCTCCAGGCTCGCCGGTGGTCACTCCGGCCCCCCCTCTCAGGTTCACTCCGCTTCCCCCCCCTCGGGCCCCCTCCGGCCGCCCCCCCCCCCTCCGGCCGCCCCCCCCTCCGGCCCCCTCCGGCCGCCCCCCCCCTCCGGCCGCCCCCCCCCTCCAGCCGCCCCCCCCTCCGGCCCCCTCTGCCCCCCCCCGGCCCCCTCCGGCCCCGCCCCCGGCCCCCTCCGCCCCCCCCCCCCGCCCCCCCGGCCCCGCCCCCCCCCCGGAAGGGCGCCGAAGTTCAGCTTGCCCGGGGCGCCAGCAACCCTAGGGCCGGCGCTGAACTAAAGCAGGTATTGTCAAACTCGGGGCTGGGTCATGGGCGGGTGTTAGAACGGTCGCGGAGTTGTCTGTCACGGCGCTCCCGATCGCGCAAATCTGTGCACAACAGCCGGCTGTTAATAACGCCGGGTGCAAGCGGCCTTCAAAATGGCCGCGAACATGTAAAATAAAATGAGGCCACACTGCACATGATGATCTGGTATGCATGCGCAGTGCGGCCGCTTTTTTTTAACTGGGGTGGTTTTATTCATTTTATTCATTTATTTTATTCATTAAAAAAAAATGTTTTTTACAAGTTCGGGGCGGGGGTTTATTTGATTAAATTTTACAGGAATAAAATGCAGAACTTTGGACAGATGGAGACTCCATACGTTCCGACACCGGAAGGCATCACCTTCATCCAACAGGTTCCATTGGAGGAGGGTGTATGAGGGCCAAAGGGACCCAAAACCATTTCCTCCATTTTTGTCAGCAGCAAACAGTGGGCGGGATTCCCGACCCCCCGAGATTCGGCGGGGCGGGAATCGCGCCGGTCAGCGGGCCCCCCGCGGTGATTCTCCGGCCCCTACTCCACCGGCGGGAATCAAAACACCTACCTGACCGGTGGAATTGGCGGTGCAGGTGGGCTCCGGGGTCCTGGGGGGGGGGCGGTACAATCTGAACCCGGGGGGTGCCCCCACGGTGTCCTGGCCCGCGATCGGGGCCCACCGATCGGCGGGTGGGCCTGTGCCGTGGGGGCACTCTTTTTCTCCACCTCCGCCGTGGTCTTCACCGTGGCCGAGGTGGAAGAGACCCCCTCCGCTGCGCATGCGCCGGTATGACATCAGCAGCCGCCGACGCTCTGGCGCATGCGCGGACTTACGCCGGCCGGTGAAGTCCTTTCGGCCCCGGTTGGCATGGCGCCAAAGGCCATTCACGCCAGCTGGCGGAGTGGGAACCACTCCGGCGCAGGCCTAGCGCCTCAATGTGAGGGCTTGGCCCCTAAAGGTGAGAATTCCGCACCTTTGGGGCGGCCTGACGCCAGAGTGGGTCACGGCACTCCGATACGCCGGGACCCCCCGCCCCGCCGGGTAGGGAAGAATCCCAGCCAAGGTAAGAGAAAAACAAGGGCATTTTGAAAAACTTGAGGATAGACAAGTCCCCCAGGCCTGACGGGATATATCCAAGGATTCTATGGGAAGCAATAGTTAAATTGCAGAGCCGTTGGCAATGATCTTTTCGTCCTCGCTGTCAACAGGGGTGGCACCTGTGGATTGGAGAGTGGTGAATGTCGTACCCCTGTTCAAAAAAGGGAATAGGGATAACCCTGGGAATTACAGGCCAGTTAGTCTTTCTTCGGTGGTAGGCAAAGTAATGGAAAGGGTACTGAGCGATAGGATTTCTGAGCATCTGGAAAGGCACTGCTTGATTAGGGATAGTCAGCACGTATTTGTGAGGGGTAGGTCTTGCCTCACAAGTCTTATTGAATTATTTGAGGAGGTGACCAAGCATGTGGATGAAGGTAAAGCAGTGGATGTAGTGTACATGGATTTTAGTGAGGCATTTGATAAGGTTCCCCATGGTAGTCTTATGCAGAAAGTAAGGAGGCATGGGATGGTGGGGGAATTTGGCCAGTTGGATAACGAACTGGCTAACCGATAGAAGACAGAGAGTGGTGGTGGATGGCAAATATTCAGCCTGGAGCCCAGTTACCAGTGGCGTACCGCAGGGATCAGTTCTGGGTCCTCTGCTGTTTGTGATTTTCATTAATGGCTTGGATGAGGGAGTTGAAGGGTGGGTCAGTAAATTTGCAGATGTTATGAAGATTGGTGGAGTTGTGGATAGTGAGGAGGGCTGTTGTCGGCTGCAAAGTGACATAGGATGCAGGGCTGGGCTGAGAAGTGGCAGATGGAGTTTAACCCTGAAAAGTGTGAGGTTGTCCATTTTGGAAGGACAAATATGAATGCGGAATACAGGGTTAACGGTAGGGCTCTTGGTAATGTGGAGGAGCAGAGAGATCTTGGGTCTATGTTCATAGATCTTTGAAAGTTGCCACTCAAGTGGATAGAGCTGTGCAGAAGGCCTATGGTGTGCCAGCGTTCATTAGCAGAGGGATTGAATTTAAGAGCCGTGAGGTGATGATGCAACTGTACAAAACCTTGGTAAGGCCACATTTGGAGTACTGTGTGCAGTTCTGGTCGCCTCATTTTAGGAAGGATGTGGAAGCTTTGGAAAAGTTGCAAAAGAGATTCACCAGGATGTTGCCTGGAATGGAGAGTAGGTCTTACGAGGAAAGGTTGAGGGTGCTAGGTGCTTTTCTCATTAGAACGGAGAAGGATGAGTGGTGACTTGATAGAGGTTTATAAGATGATCGGGGAATAGATAGAGTAGACAGTCAGATACTTTTTCCTCGGGTAGAACAAACCATTACAAGGGGACATAAATTTAAGGTGAATGGTGGAAGATATAGGGGGGGATGTCAGAGGTTGGTTCTTTACCCAGAGAGCAATGGGGGCATGGAATGCACTGCCTGTGGAAGTAGTTGAGTCGGAAACATTAGGCACCTTCAAGCAGCTATTGTACAGGTACATGGATTACGGTTGAATGCTGGGGTGTAGATTGATTTGTTCTTAATCTAGGACAAAAGTTCGGCACAACATCGTGGGCCGGCGTGGGTCGCGATGGTCGGCCGGCGTGGGTCTCGAAGGTTGGCCAATTGGTAAAAATGGGTACCCGGAAAAAAAAGTTTGAAGAACACTGAGCTAAAGGGTTAATCACAACACTTAGCTGTGACACTACCACTAGAGGGCACCACTAGATCCACTATGTAACTGAGCTCCCAGAAGCTCTAGCTCTCTTTCCATGCAGGAGTAATCAGATAGCAGCAGTGTAGTAGAGTAAGATCACAGCCTAAACACCACGTGTAGCTTTATAGAACATAGGACATAGAGAAATACAGCACAGAACAGGCCCTTCGATGTTGTGCCGAACTTTTGTCCTAGGTTAATCATAGAATTTTGGAGACTAAGGGCAATTTATCATGGCCATCCACCCAACCTGCACATCTTTGGACTGCATCTTCGATACAGTTTGTATAGTTACTTATCCTTACTTTATTGCTAGAGTTAGTTCAGTGGAGTGTCAACCTCTTTTATTAGTTTTATCGTTACTTAATAAATTCTTTCAGTTTACTTCGAAGACTCGAGTGTTCTCAACATCATCTACAGTTAGTAACGGCATATATTACTCAAAGTAATATAACATGGTAGCATGAGTGGCTATTGAATCTACCGAGTTAAATTTAGTGAGTACAGAGAGAAGAATAGACAGCTATTTGGCAACAGAAGCATCGCCTTCGGAACAAAACTTGATGATTCCTGGCACGATGGACAGACCACAATCTCCTCATCACCTCAGGGTCACCCGTAACCTTAATGTTAACAGCCAGTTGTTTGGACAACAATTCCAACTTTATTTAGAAGTGTCTGACTTAACAAGTGCGCCAGATGCTCGTAAAATTACTCTTTTATTGACTATGGCTGGTCCACACGCGATAGAGATCTACAACTGTTTTAACTACGCAGAAAGTCAAGATAAAACAAAATATGAGACCATCCTTGTTGAAGTTTGATAGCCACGGTAAAGTACCGACGAATGAAATATTTGAGCACTTCATCTTTAAAAAAAGGATGCAAGGGAAAGAGGAATATTTTAACAGCTTTTTCACTGACTTTAAACTGTTCGCTTAATCCTGCAATTTTGCTGCACTAAATGACTCAATGATTCGTGATCAAATAGTGTTTTGAATGTTTGATGAACACCTCAGAGAGAGATTACTTCGGCAAGAAGATTTGACCCTTGAAATCACTATTGAAATGTATTTTGGTGCATCAACAGTCCAAAAATCAGTACTTGCAGTATAAAATCGATGAAAGTGGCGCCAAAACCTGCCACAACGTCGAGTGTATCAAGGCAGTGTCACAATTGAAGAGGCTCCACGTTTCTGACGGCAGCCGTCTTGCACGCGCTCGCTCAGAAAAAATTGCGAGACGGCCAAGAACAGCTCTGTGCATGCACACAAACTCACGGTTGAAAACCCCACAGAGAACACATCACAAGCGAAATCAATCCATGCCATTGATTCCGACGCTGAATGGAACACAATGTTGGATGTAAGCAGATGCCAGATTAAATTCAAGCTGGACACAGATCCCCCGCTAACCTGCTTTCGAAGTTCGACTTCTCGAAGTTCAAGCAGGCTCCCAAACTCCTTCCTGCTGCCTGCAAACTTCAAGACAACAATGGCAACGCAATCTCATCATTGGGGTCATGCCATTTAGTAGTGTTCACCAAACACATAGAGACGAGGCTAAGTTTTGAGATTGTCCGATCAGACAAGTCATCGCTCTTAGGTGCAAAAGCCTGCAAGCAGCTGAACCTTATTCAAATGATTTACACATTGGCGTCATCTTATCAAGCTATTCAGAGCAGAATTGAAGGAATACTGGATCAATACCCAGATGTCTTCAGCAGATTGGGCAGATTTCCATTTGAGTACAAAATTTTGCCGCGTGCTGATGCAAAACCTGTAGCTCACCCACCAAAGAGGGTCCCTGCTCCACTGAGGGAACGGTTAAAATCAGAGCTCGCAAGTCTACTGAAAAAAGGCATCATCTCCAAAGTCACAGAACCGACCGACTGGGTCAGTTCAATGGTGTGCTTAAAAAAGCCTTTGGGTGATTTAAGAAACTGCATAGACCCTAAGGACATAAGCAAGAACACGGGGCTGTCATGATATGCAAACATGCAACCAATGAACACTCAGAATAGGACACAACCAATGGGCAGTCAGGATACTCAGAGGTGGCATCACCACAAGGGGGCATGACATAAACACTATAAAAGGGATGAGGCACTCACACCCTGCCTCTTTCCACAGACAGACATCTAGAGAGTTAGACAGGGTTGATCAGCAGCATCATACCCCAGCACGTGGCTTAGAGCGAGCTGGTACAGTTAGACTGAGTTACTACAGTTAGATTAGCAGAGTCAAACTCATTTGAGAACTGTGTTAATAGTTCAATAAGCACGTTGAACTCATTTCAGAGTCTGGAGCATCCTTTAGTTAAGACTGCATCAAGTAGCAGCCTGTGTTATCCGAAGCAGCAGAACACAACATGATACCAGGAGTGACTGTTCAGTCTATTTAGTTCAACTCAGCAAGATCCGTGACAACCAGCTACTGAATACAGACACAATGGACAAGATTCAGGCTCCTCATCAGCTCAGGACCACCGGCAATCTTAGTGGCAACTGGCGATCATTCAAGCAGAAATTTCAACTATACATGGAAGCATCCGACCTCAATGGCGCGACCGATGCGTGGAAGATAGCTCATCTACTCACCACTGCGGGTGACCATGCGATAGAGATCTTCAACTCCTTTCACTTTCCCGAAGGGCAGGTCAAAACGAAGTACCAAACCATCCTGAACAAATTCAACAGCCACTGCGAGGTGGACACCAACAAAATCTTCGAGCGCTACATCTTCAAACAGAGGATGCAAGGTAAAGACGAATCCTTCAACTCCTATCTAACTAACCTGAGACAGCTAGCGCAATCCTGCAACTTCGGTGACAGCACTGACTTCATGATCAGAGACCAAATCGTTTTTGGAGTCCACTCTGATCCTCTGTGAGTGCAATCATTGAAAATTAAGGACACGACCCTGCCAGTCGCGATTGGAATGTGTACTGTGCATGAGCACTCTAAAAATCGCTATTCGCAGTACAAAACGGCAGAAAATGAAAAACAAGCCTCCCACGAGGTGCAGAGTGTTCAGGCCATCGCCCGGATGCAATGCCTCCACATTGATGCTCTTCCTGGGGCCTGCGCATGCGCAATGCGATCGGAACACGAAGCGGCCAAAAACCGCACTGCGCAGGTGCAGACGTCCGAGAACCGCACAGCGCATGCGCAACGACGCACTGTGCGTCCGACATCATGACGTGTGCGAACTGCTGCACCGCTCATTTTAGAAAAAACTGCCCTGCAAGAGGCAAACGCTGTTTAAACTGTGGGAAACCAAACTACTATCCAGCCCTGTGCCGATCTGAGCCAGCGCTCCCAATTCCGACGACGGCGCGTCAGAAGTGTGCAACACCGAATACATGACTCTGATCCAGGCAGTGCGATGGATCCAGATGATGAATACCTGGACAACACTTACCGAGTGGGCATTATTACGAAGTGTGAATATGCCACACTGCGAACATTGTGAGTTCAATTAATCCTGGTCGTGGATTCCGATGATGAATGGCATGCAATGATGAAGGTTAACCACTGCCCTATCCAGTTCAAACTGGACTCAGGTGCCACCCCCAACCTGATTTCGAAGTGGACTTCAAGAGAATCAAGAAGCCCCCCACAATCCTTCCAGCTGCCTGCAAACTCATAGTCTACAATGGAAACGAAAGGCCCTGGGGTCCTGCCATCTGCAGGTGGCCAGACGACACACACAAGCAAGCTTACACTTCGAGACTTTTAAATCAGACAGGGCGTCCCTGCTAGGTGCGCACGCCTGCAAGCAACTGAACCTCATTCAAAGGGTCTACCCCACGACGCTGTCCCATTCGGATCTTCAGGCCAGCATCGACGACATCCTAACCCAGTACCCAGATGTATTTAGCGGGATGGGCACGCTGCCGTACGAGTACAAGATTCTACTGCAGCCTGATGCCGCAGATTCTGCTACAACCGAATGCCATTTGGCATCATCTCGGCATCAGAGATTTTCCATCGCATCATGGAACAGATGATTGACGGAATAGAAGGGGTTTGTGTCTACATTGACGATATCATAATCCGGTCCACTACCCCTGAAGAACATGTGTCGTGACTCAAGAAAGTATTCCGACACAGGGCCCAGTGCTGTTTTGGGACATCCAAGCTGAAGTTCTTGGCCGATCAGATTTCGCAACACGGTGTGCGCCCGGACACAGACAAAATTAAAGCCATCGGGGCAATGAAAGTCCACGAGGACAGGAAGGCAGCACTATGCTTCCTGGGAATGGTCAATTTCCTTGGTAAGTTCATCCTGAATTTGGCCACACACACCACGGTCCTACGCAACCTGGTGAAAAAATCAACCGCCTATGAGTGGATGGTGGAGCACCGAACGGAATGGCTGGAGCTGAAAGCCAAGCTCACCACTGTATCCGTCCTTGCATTCTTTGACCCAGACCGAGAGACCAAGATATCCACAGATGCGAGTCAGGATGGCATTGGGGGGGTGTTGCTTCAAAGAGACGACACGTCATTCTGGGTACCAGTAGCATAAACTCATGGGCAATGACACCCACTGAGACCAGATATGCTCAGATTGAGAAGGAGTGTTTAGGTCTTCTCACCGGCATCCTCAAATTTCATGATTATGTCTAAGGCTTGCCAACATTTACTGTTGAGGTGGATCATAGGCCTCTGGTCCACATCATCCAAAAGGACCTGAATGACACGATGCCTCGTTTGCAGAGAATTCTGCTCAAACTCCGGAGGTATGATTTCAATTTGGTGTACACATCTGGCAAGGAGCTCATCATCGCCGATGCATTGTCCCGCTCCATCAACTCACCCAGTGAACCACTGGAAATATCTATCACATTGAATTGCAGGTACAACTGTGTGTAAGCACTCTCCCAGCAACAGATGACAAGATAATTCTCATCCAACAAGAGATGACCAAAGACCCCCTGTTGCAGCGAGTTATCCACAACCTCAGCAATGGCTGGCAGAAAGGGCAATGCCCTCTATTCTACAACGTCAAGGACAACCTGACGCTGACCGACGGCATCCTGCTCAAGCTGGGCAGGATAGTCATCCCGCTACGTCTCCAGAGCATGGTGCTGCGGCAGATTCATGAGGGACACCTGGGCGTAGAAAAGTGCAGACGCAGGGCCCGGCAAGCTGTCTACTGGCCCGGCATCAACCAGGACATCACGGACATGGTCCTGAACTGCGAAATCTGTCAGAGGTTCTAACCAGCGCAGAGCAAGGAGACGGTACAACTACATGACCTAGAGACCTCTCCGTGGTTGGAATTATGCCATGTGAATGGTCGCGACTATATCTTAATCATCGATTACTTTTCGAACTATCCCTCCAATCATCCGGTACTACTCCAGTGGAGAGTGAGGATGCAAAGGTCATTGCCAACAGCACAGCAATCTCCTCCCTCGCTTCCCGTAGTAACCTTGGGTATATCCCGTCAGGCCCAGGGGACTTATCTATCCTGATGCTTTTCAAAATTTCCAGCACATCCTCCTTCTTAATATCAACCTGTTCGAGTCTATTAACCTGGTTCACACTGTTTTCATGAGCAACAAGATCCCTCTCTCCAATGAATACTGAAGCAAAATATTCATTTAAGGCCTCCCCTACTTCCTCAGACTCTAGGCGCAAGTTCCTTCCACTATCCCTGATCGGCCCTACTCTCACTCTGATCATCCTCTTATTTCTCACATAAGTGTAGAACGCCTTGGGTTTTTCCCTAATCCTTCCCACCAGGGCTTTTTCATGCCCCCTTCCAGCTCTCTTAAGTCCATTTTTGAGTTCCTTCCTGGCTACCTTGTAACCCTCTAGAGTTGTGCCAGATCTTTGCTTCCTCAACCTTACGTAAGCTTCCTTCTTCCTCTTGACTAGAAGTTCCACTTCTCTTGTCATCCAAGGCTCCTTCACCTGACCATTCCTTCCTCGTCTCAGTGGGACAAAACCATTCAGCACTTCAGCAAGTGCTCCTTAAACAACCCCACATTACTGTTCATTTCCCCAAGCTCCTCAGCTCCTGTCTAATAGCAGTATAATTTCCCCTCCCCCAATTAAATACCTTCCCATACTGTCTGTTCCTATCCCTCTCCATGACTATGGTAAAGGTCAAGGAGTTGTGGTCACTGTCACCGAAATGCTCTCCCACCGAGACATCTGACACCTGGCCTGGTTCGTTGCCGAGCACCAAGTCTAATATGGCCTCCCCCCTCGTTGGCCTATCTACATATTGAGTCAGGAATCCTTCCTGTACACACCTGACAAAATGTGCTCCATCCAAACCATTTCACTAAGGAGGTTCCAGTCAATATTAGGGATGTTGAAGTCACCCATGACAACAACTCTGATACTTCTGCACTTTTGCAAGATCTGCCGCCCAATCTGTTCCTCTATCTCTCTGCTGCTATTGGGGGGTCTATAGAAAACTCCCAATAAAGTGACAGCTCCTTTCTTGTTTCTGACTTCCGCCCATACTGACTCAGTAGACAAACCCTCCTCAGCTACCTCCTTTTCTGCAGCTGTGGTGCACCCCCTAATTAACAGTGCCACTCCCCCTCCACTTTTACCTCCCTCCCTATTCTTCTGAAAACATCTAAACCTCGGAACATCTAACAACCATTCCTGCCCCAGTGAAATCCATGTCTCTGTAATGGCCACAACATTGTAGCTCCAAGTACTGATCC
This sequence comes from Scyliorhinus canicula, assembly GCF_902713615.1. Lineage (NCBI taxonomy): Eukaryota > Metazoa > Chordata > Chondrichthyes > Carcharhiniformes > Scyliorhinidae > Scyliorhinus > Scyliorhinus canicula. Next base: position 195,353,667 of record NC_052154.1, on the reverse strand, counting down.
ATGCTCTAAGTTCATATCCTCTATTCCTGACAGTCCTTGCATTGAAACAGACAGACTTTAACCCATTCCACTGAGTGTAAATTTGCCCGATCAACTGTCTATCCTTCCTCACAGACTTGCTGCATACTAGTTCTGCCTGTTCAACAGCCACCCTATCCTCTGATCCATAGTTCTGGTTCCCATACCCCTGCCAAATTAGGGTCTTGTTCTTACCAGGTTGGGGGGATGTGTGTTAATTGTTGGGGGAGGGGGTCCTTTTTGTCCTTTATTCTCCTTTGTTTTTGTTGGGGGGTGGGTTGTGTAATTTAGCTCGTTGTACTCTTTTATTGTTTTACTATTGCTGTTTCTATTTTTGTACTTAATAAACTGAAAAAGGTTAATACAAATATAGTTTTTAAAGATTTAGGCCGATGATGTTGGGGAGGATGGGTCTGAGGTCAGAAGAGGTTACAAACTTCAAGCATTTCAATTGCTTTAACAACCTGCGCTGTTCAAATTATCGGTTGCATAGTCAGGTAAATAGCTTTGTTCAGCAATCCAAGTCCAAGCCTTGTCTTTTTCATTTGGGTGAAGCAATGTATTCACTCAGTCCTGTCACCTGAGAAATGATGGCACTGCAGCCCTGGCAGGACAGAAAGCACCTTGCATGGAGCTCCTTTAACTTACAAAAACATCCCAGGGCACTTGGCAGCAGAGTGAGGAAAACAGATGACAAACCAAAGAGTGATGATGAAGGGCGAACAAAGAATTGATCAGAGAGGTGAGTTTGAAAGGCAACAGCATGCAACTAGGGGAGGTGCTTGCATTGTGGTATTGCCACTGCACTAGTAACCCAGAGACCCAGGGTAATGCTCTGGGGACCCCGGTTCGAATCCCACCTCGGCAGGTGGTGGAATTTAATCTCAATAAAATATCTGGAATTAAAAGTCTAATGATGACCATGAAACCATTGTTGATTGTTTTTAAAAACCCATCTGGTTCACTAATGGCCTTTCGGGAAGGAAATCCTCACCTGGTCTGGCCTGGATGTGACTCCAGATCCAAAGCAATGTGGTTGACTTGGAATTGCTTAGCAAGCCACTCAGTTATACTGAGAACCAACAAGAGGGAAAAACATACTTGACCTCATCATCATCAACCTGCCTGCTGGCATTATTGGTAGAAGTGACCACCACAGAGTCCTTGTGGAGACAATGTCCCATCTTCACATTAAAGATACCCTCCATCATCATGCTAAATGGGATAGACTTCAAACAGATCTAGAAACTCAAGACTGGGCATCCACGAGGCGCTGTGGGCCATCAGCAGCAAAATTGTCCTCAGCTACAATCTTCAACCTCATCCCCAGGTATATACCCCACTCTACCATTACCAGAAAACCAGGGGACAAGTGCAGGAGAGCATTGAAAAGTATTGTTCTGCGTACAGTCCAGACAGATCGGTCCATACTTGAAAAACATCACACATACGATAGAGAAGATGTGTGTAGAGATCAGCTCAGTCCATAAGAGGGTCGTTCAGGACTCTGGTAACAGCGGGGAAGAAGCTGTTTTTATGGTGGACAACTAAACAACTCACTGGAGGAGGAGGCTTTGCAAATATCCCAATCCTCAATGATGGAGAAGCCAAGCACATCTATTCAAAAGACAAGGCTGAAGCACTTGCAACAATCTTAAGCCAGAAGTGCCGAGTGGATGATCCAGCAGCACAGATGTCAGTCTTCAGCCAATACGATTCACTCCACATGATAGCAAGAAACAGCTGAAGACACTGGATACTGCAAAGGTTATGGACTCTGACAATATTCCACAAATAGTACTGAAGACTTGTGCTCCAGAACTTGCCGCACCCCTAGCCAAGCCGTTCCAGTACAGCGACAACACTGGCATCTACCCGGCAATGTGGAAAATTGCCCAGATGTTTCCTGTACACAAAAAACAGGACAAATCCAACCCAGCCTATTGCCGCCTGTCAGTTTACGCTCCATCATCAGCAAAGTGATGGAAGGAGTCATCGACAGTGTTAACAAGTGGCACGGAACTGCTCATGGACACTCAGTTTAGGTACGGCCAGGGGGCTGGATTGTCCATTTCAAGGACTATGTCCCCACACAATCGTAAAAACTGTGGCCTTTCATGCCCTGCCTGGGTCTCACCCCGACAAATCAAAGATGTGCAGAGCAGGTGGATTGGCCATGCTAAGTTGCCCCTTAATTGGAAAATAAAATGACTTGGATACTTTAAATTTATTAAGAAAAGATGATGGGCACAATCTTCCAATAGGGAACAAAGTCTCCGAGTGAGAGCGTTTAGCTGTGTGTTTCCCTGGACTCACAGTGCCGAGAAACACATGACTATTCAACGGGGCCTGAACGGGGAACACGCGACCGAGGCCGCATATCGGCCCGCATTGTACATTGGGGAAATTCGCTCACCGGAATCCCCATTGTCCTGAGTTCGGGACGCTTTTAAAAACGGCACCCCGATCTCCGAGGCCCCCCAAAAAATCCCCGACCAACCCCCCCCCCCACCCCCACCCCAAACGCAACATAGGAGAGGGTCCACGGCCCAGCCCATGGCCCACCACACCCCCCCCCCCCTCCACAAGCAACACCAGCCCGATCACGCGTGCATACAAAATGCAGCCTGGCAGTGTCAACCTTGGCAGTGCCCCTTCCAGCTGGCAGTTCCATCTGGGCACCTTAGCAGTGCCAGGGTGGCACCCAGATGGCACTGCCATGGTGCCAGACTGATAGTGCCAGAGTACCCAGGTGGCACCAGAAGTGCCAGGGCACCACTCTGCCCAAAGGACATGCAGCTGGGGACCTCCAATCCCCATGGGGACCCAATGAGTGCTGTTCCGTCTGGACCCCCGTTTGTGGAGACCAACACCAAATGGCCCTTGCCCGAGGTCCCTGAGCCAAATGCCAAAGCCTCAGGGATCTGCACATTAGAGTAAGGCTTACTCTAATATGCAGATTTGCTAAAGAGTGACCCCGCCAATTGTGGACAGGACTCCGCTTGCGACGTCTCGCGCGGTTGCGCCGAATCTCGCGAGGCATTGCGAGCTGGGTGGATGCCGAGAGTGGGGTCTCCCGGCTTACACCGGCTACGCTGCGCTGAGGCGAGCTGCTTTCCAGGCGCAGCGTAGCCGGACTATCGTGCCTGATGAAGCAATCCATGTCCTGGACAACATCCAGGCTTGGGCTGACAAGTGGCAAGTTACATTTGTACCACACAAGTGCCAGGCAATGACCATGTCTTACAAGAGATGATCTAACCATCGCCCGTTGACATTCAATGGCAATGGGTAAAATGTAGGATTCTTGGAAGTGTGGAGGAACAGAGGGATCTTGGGGTCCACGTGCATAGATCCCTCAAAGTTGCCATCCAGGTTGATAGGGTTGTTAAGAAGGCGCATGGTGTGTTGGCTTTCATTAACGGGGGATTGAGTTTAAGAGCCGCGAGGTTTTGCTGCAGCTTTATAAAATCCTGGTTCGACCAGACTTGGAATATTGTGTCCAGTTCTGGTCGCCTCATTATAGGAAGGATGTGGATGCCTTGGACATGGTACAGAGGAGATTTACCAGGATGCTGCCTGGACTGGAGGGCATGTTTTATGAAGAAAGGTTGAGGGAGCTAGGGCTTTTCTCACTGGAGCGAAGAAGGCAGGGAGGTGACTTGATAGAGGTGTACAAGGTGATGAGAGGCATGGATAGAGTGGGTAGCCAGAGACTTTTCCCCAGGGCGGAAATGGCTGTCACGAGGGGCATAATTTTAAGGTGGTTGAAGAAAGGTAGAGGGAAGATGTCAGAGGTAGGTTCTTTACACAGAGAGTGATGGGTGCATGGAATGCACTGCCAGCAGAGGTGGTGGAGTCAGAGTCATTAGGGACATTTAAGCGACTCTTAGGCAGACACATGGGCAGCAGTAAATTGAAGGGGTGTAGGTTAGCTTGATCTTAGATGAGGACAAGTGGTTGGCACACCGTGGGCCGAATGGCCTGTACTGTGCTGTACTGTTCTATGTTCTATTACCATTGCTGAATTCCCTACTATCAACGTCCTGGGGGTTACCATTGATCAGAAACTGAACTGGACCCAGCCATATTAATACTGTGGCTATCAGAGCAGGTCAAAGGCTAGGAATCCTACAGCGAGTAACTCACCCCCTGACACGCCGCCCCCCCTCCCCCCCCAATGCATGTCCACCATCTACAAGGCACAAGTCAGGAGTGTGATGGATGAGTGCTGCTCCAACAACACTCAAGAAGCTCAACACCATCCAGGGCAAAGCAGCCCACTTGATTGCTCCTCCTTCCACAAACATTCAATCCCTCCACCACCGACGCACAGTGGCAGCCGTGTGTACCATCTACAAGATGCACTGCAGGAACTCACCGAGGTTCCTTAGGCAGCACCTTTCAAACTCACGACCACTACCATCTAAATGGACAAGAGCAGCAGGTACCTGGGAGCCCTACCACCTGGAGGTTCCCCTCCAAGTCACTCACCACCCTGACTTGGAAATATATCGGCCGTTCCTTCACTGTTGCTGGGTCAACATCCCTCCCTTCCGAATAGCACAGTGGGTGTACCTACACCTCAGGAACTGCAGCGGTTAAAGAAGGCAGCTCACCACCACCTTCTGAACGGCAACTAGGGATGGGGGATAAATACTGGCCTAACCAGTGACACCCACACCCTGTAAAATTAATTTAGAATAAATAATGTTTGAAGAGGTGTAACAGAATGAGCGTATCATATGACTGTTTATGTTATATATTAATGATTTGGACGTGAACATGGGGAGGATGATTGAGAAATTTGCAGACGACACAAAGTTGGCCGAGTGGTGAGACAGTGCAGAGGATAGCTACAACCTCCAGAATTATATAGATGGATTGATGGAGCGACAAATGGAATTTAACACAGAGAAGTGTGAGGTCATGCATTTAGGGAGGTCAAACAGTTGTAGGGAGTACACAATACATGGGAATATAATAAAATGTGTAGGTTTTGGGGGCGATTCAACTAATTGGGAACAAAGACCCATAGCGAGCGCATTTAGCCGTGTGTTTCCCGACACTCGCAGCGACTCGCATTGTGGAGTCTCAGTAGGGAATGCACAGACAAGGTCACACATAGCCACATTTTGCATAGTGGGGCCCTGCTCACCAGAACTCCCCAGTGTAGTGAGAGATGGTGCCCCGATCTCCGAGACCCGCAAAGCGACCCCACCAGCCCAAACACAGTATGGGACAGTCCCTGACCCTCTCTCCGCGCACCCACCAACACTCAGGCAGGGCAACTCCGGCACAATCGCAACGTGCAAAAAATGCCAGCTTGGCAGTGCCAGAGCCAGCTGCAGTGCCATCTGTGAACCTTGGCAGTGCCAGGTTGCCCAGGTGGCAAAAGGGCACCACCATGCTCAAAGGGCATGCAGGACCCCCACAATTGCTGTTCCGTCTGGTCCCTGTTTGTGGAGACCAGTACCAAACAGCGCTCCCCTGAGATCTCCGAGGCAAAGAGAATGAATCCCAAGGCCTCAGGTACCTCAGGAATCTGCACATCACAGTGGGACTAGCTGTCTCACTTTAATATCCACATTTGCCAAAAGGTGATCCCACCAACAATGGGTGGGGTTTATATTGCAATGTCTCGCGAGATCACATTAGATCATATTAGATCTCACGAGTTGTTGCGAGCCAGGGTCTCCTGGCTTTTATCGACCATGCCGTGCCGAGCTCCTTTTCTGGCACAGTGTGGCCTTGGAGTGCACCCAAAGTGAGGGATCTTGATGACAGGTACACAATTCCCTAAAGGCAGCAGTTCAAGTAGACAAGGTTGTAAAGAAAGCTTATGGAATGCTCGACTTCATTGGCAGAGCTATATAATATAAAAGAAGGGATATAATGTTGGAATTGTATAAAACACTGGTGAGGCCACAGCTGGAGTATTGTGTGCAATTCTGGTCACCACATTACAGGAAGGACGTTATTGCTCTGGAGAAGAGTGCAGAGGAGATTTACAAAAATGTTGCCAGGGCTAGAATAGTTTAGCTACGAGGAGAGATTAGATAGGTTGTGGTTATTTTCCTTGGAACATAGAAGGCTGAGGGGTGACTTAATTGAGGTGCACAAAATTCTGAGGGGAAGAGATAGGGTGGACAGGATAAAATGGTTTCCCTTGGTGGAGAATTCTAGATAAGGTGCATGGCAGAAGATGTAGAGGGGACATTAGGAAGAACGTTTTTACGCAGAGGGTAGAGGGAGTCTGGAATTCACTGCCCAAGTTGGTGGTGGAGGCAGAGACCCTAAACTCTTTTATAAAATACCTGGATCTGCACCTTAAGGGCTGGAAGCTACAGGGCAATGGACCGGGTGGAGGAAGGTAGAATTAGAAAGGGCACCTGGGTGTCCTCGGGCTGGCATGAGCAAGATGGGCTGAATGGCCTCCTTCTTGTGGTAATCTTTGTGTTGCTAATTTTAGGCTGGTTGGCGTAGTGTTCACAAAGACCACAAATAGCTTTTAAATTGAACAGAATTTATTAACACTACTTAATTGGATTCAACACTTACTCCTATATAATTGATGTGGAGATGCCAGCATTGGACTGGGATGAGCACAGTAAAAGTCTTACAACACCAGGTTAAATTCCAACACTTCAGCAGTCAAGGGCATTCAGCCTCTGATCTCCGGGTAAGCGTTCTCCAAGGCGGCCTTCAGGACGCGCGACAACGCAGAATCGCCGAGCAGAAACTTATAGACAAGTTCCGCACACGAGTACGGCCTCAACCAGGACCTGGGATTCATGTCGCATTACATTCACCCTCCACCATCTGGCCTGGGCTTGCGAAATTCTACCAACTGTCCTGATTTGAGACAATTCACACCTCTTTAACCTGGGGTTACCCCTATCTCTGGATCTGTAAAGACTGAATTACCTGCAAATGCTCGCATCCTAAGCATTGTCTGGCATCTTTGAATTTGTCTATATATATGTTTCTGGAACATACCTCTTCATTCACCTGAGGAAGGAGCAGTGCTCTGAAAGCTAGTGTTTGAAACAAACCTGTTGGACTTTAACCTGGTGTTGTAAGACTTTTACTGTCCTATATAATTCACAGTTGATAATAAACATAATCTACAGTCATCTACTACAAGTCTCTACACTGCTACATTAAATATGATCTATTTTCCCTTCAGTCTGTCCTCCAGTTTTCCTCTGAACCTCTCACCCACAAGGCTTAGCATCGATGTCTTATATAGTTGTACATCTATCTCCCTCTGGTGGTTGATTTAGACATTACACTAACCCTTGCAGTTCCTTACATTTATGATAATGTCACACTTCTGTGCGGTAACTTTTCTATAATTCTATGAATGGATAGTGTTCAATGAGAATCGCGTCAAATGAAGCAAGATTTGGAGGTTGGATGCATGGTAGTGTTTGTAGTTGGATTGTATACTTGACCATCAGCAAGTGAAGCAGGCCTCAATGAGAGACACACTGAACTGGCTGGTTGTCTGAGATGCCGTCACACAATATATCCAACCTGACTAGCGATTACTACAAGAAAGAGTAAACCAAAATGAGCATCCTCTACCCTCTGCTGTGCCCAGCCAACATCAACATGAATTGCTCTGGTTTGATGCAAGGTCAACAAAGGAAAGGTGGATATTTGCTTTTTAGTGCATATATTTAAAATTGTTACTAAAAGAATGGGAAGCGAGGTTAGGAAAAATACACTTACAGAGGGGTTGCTTGAGCATGGAATGCTTTGCCACAGCTACTGATTGGGGCAGATTGCATTACATCTTGTAAGGAAAAATTGGAATAATATTTCAAGCAGAAAAAGATACAAAGTTATGGAGAGAAAATGAGACACTGGAATCTCTTTCCCAATGCACATGTAAAGATACAATTCGCTAAATACCCTCTTTCCCTGATATTTGATTCCATAGTTTGATATGTTTTAAAGGTTGCGTCTGATATATTGTCATAATATTTCAGTATATTTGGTTTCCCTCTTTTGATATGCATGTCATTGATTCAATGTTCAATATTTTTGGCCTTTACACAAATTGGAACACGTGAGTCAGAAATCGGTGCATCTGAGGGGAAGGAGGATAGGACTAATTTAAAATGCTACAGGTTAGTAGAGTGGACTAAAGTCAATGCTGGAGTTGCATGTATATTTAAGGCAATAAGGTAAAAGCTTTATAATAATAATAATGTTTATTATTCTCACAAATAGGCTTACATTAACATTGCAGTGAGGTCACTGTGAAAAGCCCCTAGTTGCCACACTCCAGCGTCTGTTCGGGTACACTGAGGGATGTCCAATTTACCTAACAAGCACAACTTTCGGGACTTGTGGGAGGAAACCGGAGCACCCGGAGGAAGCCCATGCAGACATGGGAATATCGTGCATACTCCGCACAGACAGTGACCCAAGCTGGGAATCGAACCTGGGCCTTGGCGCTGCGATGCAACAGTGCTAACCACTGTGCTACCGTGCCGCCTACTGTGCTATGTTTATTTGTATGAGGAATTAACGACATCATTTCCAGGTGGTAATGGGGCATCAAAATTTATTAAATACTGCAGGGCAATGAAAGCTACTGAAGAAATGATGAATTTGCAGGGTTATTTTAAGCCTTTATCAAGACAATAGACTGGTTTGATTACTCCACGCTCTCGGCACTCTGCCAATAACTTTATCTGAAGCACCATTGACAGGAATATACATGAGATAAATCATTCTTTGGATTGCCCAGTCTATAAAAATCGATGAGAGATTGATATGATCAATTGTTTTTTATGTGATAATTTCAGAGATCTTATTTGTGCCAGGATTTTGTTTGAGGCGAGAGAGAGACTTGAAAGGTGAAAATAAAAGAGAAAATAGGAAATATAGGTTTAAAATATATAGAAGAGAGTGTCAGAGAACCATAGAAATGCTGCAGTGCAGAAGGAGGCCATTCGGCCCATCGGGTCTGCACCGACCCTCTTAAAGACCGTCCTACCTAGGCCCACACTCCCACCCTAGCCCCATAACCCCACCTAACCTGCACACCTTTGGACATTAAGGGGAAATTTAGCATGGCTAATTCACCTATTTGCACATCTTTGGACTGTGGGAGGAAACCGGAGCATCCGGAGGAAACCCACGTAGACACGGGGAGAACGTACAGACTCCACACAGACAGTCACCCGTGGTTGGAACCGAACCCGGGTCCCTGGAGCTTTGAGGAAGCAGTGCTAACCACTGTTCCACCGTGCTTCCCATAGAAACAGGAAAGAAATAATAGGATAAAAGGAACAGGCTAGAAATCTGAGAACAACATATTAACTGCAAGAAACAATAGAATGAGAATAGAGAAGAGAGAAACAGTGATAGAATAACAGCAATATTATATGGTGAACTTGGATATGCACAAACAGAGAAACACCTTCATTGCTTCTGGTCTGATTCTCTGTTCTTTAGGAGCGAAACAAATTTTGGGAACGTGAAAAGGTCATTTGGCTCTTTGTGGTTAATCTCCATCCTACTTTTCCGTGCTATCTCGTAACCTCATTTTTCTCCAGAAATAACTAGTTAAATGGGCCACATAATTAATTTTACCGTGGATAAGCATTGGGTGGTGCATTGTGGTAAGAGGTTACATTTTCCTTGGTAAACAACACTTTATATGGGAGAGAATTCAAAGGTGTATGGAGATGCACTTTCCCAAATCTTTAAAAGTTGCAATGCATGTTAACAGGACCATGAAGCGCAAATAAAATATTTTAAGCTGGATAAAATTGAGAAGCAGAGAAGTTAGCTTGAAGTTGTACAGACTCTTGGTTTGGCAACATTTAGAGTATTGTGTACAGCCCTGGAAACCAGAGGACAAAAAAAAGAAAATTAGGCATTAGCACTGGAGAAAGGGTAAAAGGATTTATAAGGATAATACCAGAACTGAGAGGTTATAACTACCAGGAGAGACTCAACAAGCTGAGTTTATTTTCTCGAGAAAAGAGAATGTTAACGGGGCGACCGAACACTAGTCCTTAAAATTTTGAAGGTCTTTGCAAAGTTTCCACTCCTACAGAGTCGAAAACCAGGCGCCATAAATATAAAATAATTACTCATAAATCCATTTCTGATTTAAGGAGCAACTTCTTTACCCAAGAGGGGTGGTGAGAATGTTGCACATGTTACCACGTTGAGCAGCTGAGGAAAATAGCACAAAGACCTTTTAAGGGTCAGCTGAACAAGTACACCAGGGGGAAAGAAATAGAAGGGTCTGCAGTTTGGGTTTAATGAAGTAGGGTGGGAGGAATTGTGTGGAGCATAAACATTAGCAAATACCACTTGGGCCGAATAGCTTGTTCACGTGCTGCGCATTTAACTTGAAAGGTAAAAATAAAAGAGAAAATAGGAAATATGGGTTTAAAATGTATGGAAGAGAGTGTCAGAGAACCATAGAAATGCTGCAGTGCAGAAGGAGGCCATTCGGCCCATCGGGTCTGCACCGACCCTCTTAAAGATCGTCCCATGTAATCCCACACCCCCACCCTATCCCCATAACCTCACCTAACCTGCACACCAAGGGAAAATTTAGCATGACCAATCCACCTAACTTGCACATCTTTGGACAGTGGGAGGAAACCGGAGCACCCGGAGGGAACCCACACAGACACGGGGAGAAAGTGCAAACTCCACACGTAATTCTACGAGTAAAATTGTTGCGATGACCTTTCCTATCAGCTTAACAGTAAGACAGAGACACCGTTGATAATGTCACCATCCTCTTTCTGAATAAATCACTTCAAAATAACTCATAGGTGTGCTGAGTAAGAACCATACAGTGAAGACACGGGACAAATAATCCAATTTATTCCACGCTCAGGTATGGCCTTCATAAATCACAATGTCAGGGATAAACAATTGAATCTTTTTGAGTGGCGGAATAAGCCATTGTGTGCACTATTTATACCATCACTCTGGTCTCTAGATGCACTGGGCATCAGTATTACCCTGTATATGGGCCTCTGACAGTGTAATGAATGTCAATGATCCGGTTCTAACAGTCTTTATGAGACATAATACGTGACAGGATCACTTTGGCATGCACACAGCAGTGGGCAACTACATCGCTGGATCATTTCACGAGCTATTTTGTTTATAGTCGTCAGAACACCACCAGAACTAATTTAAAAATAGATTTGTAAAATTATCTTTCGAAAGCATCAGATGGCCTTTTAAACATGAACCAACTGGGATTCCCCTTGGACACATTTTTAATCCAATAGGAGGAAAGGAGTGTCAGTTCTTTGTAGTTGGATTCCGTCAGCCAGCTGATAAATCTGATATATCTACAGATAAATGCCACATCAGTTGCGGGCTCAACATCCTGGGTGGGTGGTCTCTAATGTGTATCTCTTCCCAAAGCATTTATAAGACGAATGTTACCGGAGAATGTCTCCGGAGAAGGTGGGACCTGTACAAGTCGGACGGGGCAGTACCTGAATCGTAGTGGGACCAATATCCTTGCGAGGAGGTTTGCCAATGCTGTCGGGGTGGGGATGGTTGGGGGAGGGGAGGGGGGTTAAACTAATTTAGCAGCAGGATGGGTCAGAGTGCGGAGGTACTGTGGGTGAGGGGGGTGGGTAATGTACAGTTAAATATGGAAGAAAAACCAAGTCAGTTTGGAAGGCAGCAAAGATAGACATGTTAGGGCGTAAGGGAATATGGCATCTATTTTAATGCGAGGAGTCTTACGGGTAAGGCCGATGAGCTGAGGGTGTCATTAACACATGGGAGAATAATAATATTGTTAACACTGAGACATGGCTGAGGGAGGGGCAGGACTGGGGTAGAGAATCTTCAGGCGAGACGAGGGATGTAAAAATAGGAGGGGGTGTTGCAATATTGATCAAAGATTCAAATACGGCAGTGACAAGGGATGATATCTTAGCAGCTCCTCAATTGAGGCCACATGGGTAGAACATTTAAAACAACAAGCTGACAATCATGTTACTGGGAGTATACCATAGGCCCCTAAACAGTCAGGGAGAGATAGAAGAGCAAATATGGAGTAAAATATCTGTGGATTCGATAGAAATATAAAATCAATGGGACAATAATAGTAGGTGATTTCAATTTAGAATCATAGAACTGCTACAGTGCAGAAGGAGGCCATTCAGCCCATCAGGTATGCCCCAATACTCTGAAAGAGCACCCTACCTACACACCTTTGGACAGTGGGAGGAAATCGAAGCGCCTGGAAGAAATCTACCCAGGCACAGAGAGAAAGTGCAAACTCCACATAGACAGTCACCTGAGGCTAGAATTGAACACAGGTCCCTGGTACAGTGCTAACCACTGTGCCATCTTGCCACCCAATATTAATTGGCATAGTCAAAGTGTGGAAGGCTTAGAGGGGTGGAATTGTAAAAGTGCATTCAGGAGAGCTTTTTGAGCCAGTAAGTAAAGGGGGTGGTACTGGTCCTAATTTTATGGAATGAAGCTGGGCAGGTAGAGTGTCAATGGGGGAGCATTTCAGTGATAGTGACCATAACTCAGTAGGATTTAAGGTAGTTCTGGAAAAGAACAAAGGTGGACCCGAAATAAAGGTTCTAAATTGAGGGAAGGCCAATTTTAATAGGATAAGACAGGATCTGGCCAAAGTGGACAAGGAGCAGCTACTTGTAGGAAAGTCCACACCAGAACAGTGGGAGTCATTCAAAAATGAAATAGAGAGAGCACAAATCCATCATGTTCTTGTGCAGATGAAGGGTGGAACCAAAAGGTCCAGAGAACCCTGGAGGTCAAGGGAAATATGAAAAATGAAATGAAAATCGCTTATTGTCACGAGTAGGCTTCAATGAAGTTACTGTGAAAAGCCCCTAAAATACAGGACTGAATCAGGAACAAAAGGGAAGCTTTTGGCAGATGCAGAAGGCTGAAAACAGTGTGTATCTTAGAGAAGTACACTAAGTGCAGGGAGGGTACATAAAAAAATAAATCAGGAGAGCAAATCGGGGGCATGAAAAAACACTGGCTGGGAAAATAAAGCAGAATCGCAAGGTGTTTTGTAAGTATACTAAGGGCAAGAGGATGACCAGGAAAGTGTGGGGCCCATTCGGGACCAAAGTGTCAATCTGTGCGTGGAGTTGGAAGATTTGGTGAGTTATTAGAGTGTGCTCTGCATCTGTATCACTATGCCAAAGAGCTAGCACAGACACCAGGGCCGAATGGCCTCCTGCTATCGTGCATCAGTCACTGATTCTGTAAAGCAAGGGACTTCCGGTTGCGGCTATGACCAGCTAAGTCGCATGTTTGGCTGCTCCTGCTACAAAGGTGTTTTCGGGCCGATTGGAGGGCCCCAACGGCGCTGTAAGGACAAATCCCGGTGGGGGAAGGCTCCCTGAAGAGAACCAGACCAACTTTATGGTCGGTACCCGGAGTGGGGTGGTAAAGAAAGCAACAGCAGCTCCCAAAAAAAAGCGGGGGAAGAAGACCAAAATGGCGGCCGGTGGTGCACCCGAGGAATGGAGGAAATGGGCGGAGGAGCAGCAGGCCGCTCTCCTGCGCTTCTTTACAGAGCTGAAAATGGAGCTCTTGGAGTCAATGAATGCGACGACCACCAGGCTGATGGGAGCCCAGGCGACCCAAGAGGCGTCGATTCGGGAGCTACAGCAGGAGATGACTGTGAGGGAGGAGGAGGCCACGGTCCTCGTGGGAAAGGTAGAGGTGCACGAGGCACTCCACCTGAAATGGCAGAGCCGTTTTGAGGAGCTGGATACCCGAATGAGGCGGAAGAACCTGAGGATCTTGGGCCTGGCAGAAGGCCTGGAGGGGTCAGACCTCCCGGGATACGTAGCAGAAATGCTGAGCTCCCTGATGGGGGCAGGGGCCGTCCCTTCGCCCCTGGAGCTGGAAGAGGCCTACAGGGTCATGGCTAGGAGGCCAAGAGCAAATGAGCCCCCGAGGGCGGTGCTGGTGCGGTTCCAGCGACTCAGCGATCGTGAGAGAGTGCTGGAGTGGGCCAAGAGGGAAAGGAGCAGCAAGTGGGAGAATTCGACGGTGAGGGTCTACCAGGACTGGAGTGCGGAGGTGGCAAAGCGGCGGGCCCGGTACAACCGGACGAAGGCGGTGCTACATGCAAAACGGATCAGGTTCGGAATGCTGCAGCCAGCGCGCTTGTGGGTCACCTACAAGAACCAACACCACTATTTTGAGTCCCCAGAGGAGGCGTGGGCCTTTGTACAGGAAGAGAAACTGGACTCAAATTAGACCCAGGGGATACTTGGCGGCCGTAGCCGCTCGGGTACTTTCAGCTGAATTCTTTGTTTGGATTTTGAACTCTTGCTGTGGTTTTTCTTCTGATGTTTTTTCCCCCTCTGCCAACTTCCCTTAGTTATTGTTATTGTGGTTATTCATGGTTATTTATGGTTATTTATGCTGTTTGGTCGAGGGCGACTGTTAAGTACAATGTTATTTGTTATTTATCTGTTATTTATAATGTTAAGTTGGGGAGGCGGGACGGGGAGAGCAGATCGGGGATATGGGCTCCTAGGGGGGGTTCTTTACAGGCATGGACGGGGACGGGGGTGGAACTGAAGATGGCGGGGTGGGGTGTGGCAGGGCGAAAGCGCGGGCTTTCCTCTGTTTTCCCGCGCGCGGGGCAGAGGAGGGGGGAGGGGAGGAGTGCGGGGAGTGGCTAGCAATGGCGACCTTTCCCGCGCTGGAGCGGGGCCAGGGAGGAGTGGCAAGGGGGGGAGGCCCCCCCCGAGCCGGGAGGAGTCGGAGTGTGGCAGGAGCAGCCGGGTCAGCGTGAACCAGCTGACTTACGGGAGTACGATGGAGGGTACATCGCGGCTAGGAGGGGTCCTAGCCTGGGGGGGGGTTAGGGAGGGACACCGGGTTGCTGCTGAAAAGACCAGAAACGGGAAGTGGAGGACTGGAGAGGTGGGGGGAGGGAGACATCGCCATGGGGAGCGGGTCAGAAGGGGAGGGTCGACCCGGGGCGAGCAGGGAACAGGACATGGCTAATCGGCAGGGGAGGGGGGCGGGTCGTCCCGCGACCCGGCTGATCACTTGGAACGTGAGGGGGTTGAATGGGCCGGTCAAGAGATCAAGGGTATTCTCACACCTGAAGGGACTGAAGGCTGATGTAGCAATGTTACAGGAGACCCATTTGAAGGTAGTGGACCAGGTTCACCTGAGAAGGGGGTGGGTGGGACAGGTGTTCCACTCTGGATTGGACGCAAAGAACCGGGGGGTGGCGATTCTGGTGGGAAAGAGGGTGTCGTTCGTGGCGGAGGAGGTGGTGGCGGATAAGGAGGGTAGGTATGTGATGGTGAAGGGTAAGCTGCAGGGGGAGAAAGTGGTGATGGTCAACGTATATGCCCCGAACTGGGATGACGCGGGTTTTATGAGGCGCCTATTGGGCCTCATTCCGGGACTGGAGGCAGGGGGCTTGATCATGGGGGGGGACTTTAACACAGTGCTGGACCCCGGCCTAGACAGATCGAGTTCAAGGACCAATAGGAGGCCGGCAGCGGCAGAAGTGCTGAGGGGGTACATGGAGCAGATGGGAGGAATAGACCCATGGAGGTTTGGTAGGCCGAGGGCGAGGGAGTATTCCTTTTTCTCCCACGTCCATAGAGTGTACTCCAGAATCGATTTCTTCGTGTTGAGCAGGGGGCTGATCCCGAGGGTACGGGAAGCTGAGTACTCGGCCATTGCGATCTCTGATCATGCACCACATTGGGTGGATGTGGAAATGGGGGAGGCGCGGGACCAGCGCCCGCTGTGGCGGCTGGATGTGGGGCTGTTAGCGGACGACGAGGTGTGTAAAAGGGTCCGGAAGAGCATCGAGAGCTATCTGGACTTGAATGACACGGGTGAGGTGCAGGTGGGGATGGTCTGGGAGGCCCTGAAGGCAGTGATCAGGGGAGAGCTGATCTCCATAAGGGCGCACAGAGAAAGAAAGGAGAGGCAGGAGAGGGAGAGGCTGGTGGGGGAGCTATTGGAAGTGGATAGGAGATATGCGGAGGCACCAGAGGAGGGGCTGCTGGGAGAACGGCGCAGCCTGCAGGTCAAGTTCGACCTGCTGACCACCAGGAAGGCAGAGACGCAGTGGAGAAGGGCACAGGGCGCGGTCTATGAGTATGGGGAAAAGGCGAGCAGGATGCTGGCACACCAGCTTCGCAAACGAGATGCGGCTAGGGAGATTGGGGGAGTGAAGGAGAGGGGCGGGAAGGTAGTGCAGAAGGGGCAAGAAGTGAACGGGGTCTTCAGGGATTTTTACAAGGAGTTGTATCAGTCTGAGCCGCCGACGAGGAGAGGGGGAATGGAGGACTTCCTAAACAAATTGAGGTTCCCAAGGGTCCAGGAGGGGCTGGTAGAAGGGCTGGGGGCGCCAATAGGGCTAGAGGAGCTAGTCAAGGGAATAGGTCAGATGCAAGCGGGGAAGGCGCCGGGGCCAGATGGGTTCCCGGTGGAATTCTATAAGAAAAATGTGGACTTGGTGGGACCGGTACTGGTACGAGCCTTTAATGAGGCGCGAGAGGGGGGGGGTTCTGCCCCCGACAATGTCGCAGGCACTGATCTCCCTGATATTGAAGCGGGATAAAGACCCCGTGCAGTGCGGGTCCTACAGGCCTATCTCGCTTCTGAACGTGGATGCCAAGTTGCTGGCAAAGATCCTGGCAGCTAGAATAGAGGATTGTGTGCCAGGGGTAATCCATGAGGACCAGACGGGGTTCGTGAAGGGGCGGCAGCTCAACACGAACGTGCGGAGATTGCTGAATGTAATTATGATGCCGGCAGTGGAGGGGGAGGCTGAGATAGTGGTAGCGCTGGACGCGGAGAAGGCATTCGATAGGGTGGAGTGGGAGTACCTGTGGGAGACGTTGGAACGGTTTGGGTTTGGGGAAGGGTTTATTAAGTGGGTGAAGTTGCTCTACTCGGCCCCGACGGCGAGTGTAGTGACAAACGGGAGGAGGTCGGAGTATTTCGGGCTCCACCGAGGGACCAGGCAGGGATGTCCTCTATCCCCCCTACTTTTCGCACTGGCGATTGAACCGTTGGCGATGGCACTGAGGGGTTCAGGGGGGTGGAGAGGACTGACTAGGGGAGGGGAGGAACATCGAGTATCGCTGTATGCGGATGATCTACTGCTGTACGTGGCAGACCCAGAAGGGGGAATGCCGGAGATAATGGAACTATTAGCAGAGTTTGGGGACTTTTCGGGGTACAAACTAAATTTGGGCAAAAGCGAGGTTTTTGTGATACACCCGGGGGACCAGGGAGAGGGTATTGGGAGACTCCCCTTCAAGCGAGCAGGAAAGAGCTTTAGGTACTTAGGGGTGCAGGTGGCAAGGAACTGGGGGACCCTCCACAAGTTGAACTTTTCCAGGCTGGTGGAACAGATGGAGGAGGAATTTAAGAGGTGGGACATGGTACCGTTGTCGCTGGCGGGGAGGGTGCAGTCAATCAAAATGACGGTCCTCCCAAGGTTCTTGTTTTTATTTCAGTGCTTGCCCATCTTCCTCCCTAGGGCCTTCTTCAAAAAGGTGACGAGTAGCATCATGAGCTACGTGTGGGCGCATGGCACCCCAAGGGTGAGGAGGGTCTTTTTGGAGCGGAGTAGGGACAGTGGAGGGCTGGCACTACCCAATCTTTCGGGGTACTACTGGGCGGCAAATGTGTCAATGGTGCGCAAGTGGATGATGGAAGGGGAGGGGGCAGCTTGGAAACGAATGGAGAGGGCGTCCTGTGGCAACACAAGCCTGGGGGCCCTAGTAACGGCACCATGGCCGCTCCCCCCCACGAGGTACACCACGAGCCCGGTGGTGGCGGCCACCCTCAAGATATGGGGGCAGTGGAGGCGACATAGGGGGGAAATGGGAGGTCTGTTGGCGGCGCCAATAAGAGGGAACCATAGATTCATCCCGGGGAACATCGACGGGGGATTTCAGAGCTGGTACAGGGTGGGCATACGGCAGCTGAAGGACCTGTTTATAGAGGGGAGGTTTGCGAGCCTGGGAGGGCTGGAGGAGAAGTTTGAGCTCCCCCGGGAAACATGTTCAGATATTTACAAGTGAAGGCATTTGCTAGGCGGCAGGTGGAGGGGTTTCCCCTGCTCCCCAGTAAGGGGGCGAGTGATAGGGTGCTCTCGGGGGTCTGGGTCAGAGGGGGGAAGATATCAGACATCTACAAGATAATGCAGGAGGCGGAAGAAGCATCAGGGGAGGAGCTGAAAGCCAAGTGGGAAGGGGAGCTGGGAGAGCAGATAGAAGACGGGACATGGGCGGATGCACTGGAGAAGGTCAATTCTTCCTCCTCGTGTGCGAGGCTGAGCCTCATTTAATTTAAGGTGCTGCATAGAGCTCACATGACGGGGACAAGGATGAGCCGGTTCTTTGGGGGTGAGGACAGGTGTGTCAGATGTCTGGGAAGCCCAGCGAACCATGTGCATATGTTCTGGGCATGTCCGGTGCTGGAAGGGTTCTGGAAGGGGGTGGCAAGGACGGTGTCGAAGGTGGTGGGGTCCAGGGTCAAACCAGGATGGGGGCTTGCGATCTTTGGGGTCGGGGTAGAACCGGGGGTACAGGAGGCTAGGGAGGCCGGAATACTGGCCTTTGCGTCCCTAGTGGCTCGACGAAGGATATTAATTCAATGGAAGGACGCGAGGCCTCCAAGCGTTGAAACTTGGATTAACGATATGGCTAGCTATATTCAGCTAGAAAGGATCAAATTTGCCCCTGAGAGGGTCGGTACAGGGATTCTCCAGGCGGTGGCAACCTTTCCTTGACTTTTTAGATCAGAGATAGACGTTCGGGGTCGTGGCAGCAGCAACCCGGGAGGGGGGGGGGGGGAGGGAGGGGGGGGGAGGGAGGGGGGGGGGAGGGGAGGGGGGGGGGCAGCAAGGGTCGTGGGGGGACATGCACGACTGTAACGCGGGCAAGTCTGCTCGCTGCTCTTGTCTGAAACTGTAGGCTGCCTTGTTTGTTAAGGTTGCCTGGGGGGGGGGGGGGGGGGGTGGGGGAGGACTGGTGCGCGCGAGAGGGCGGGCGAGGGAGGGACATTTGCCTAGAGGGATTGTGTTGTAAATAATTTAAAAAATTAGGAGGGGTAAATGTTTGTATGGAAAAACTCTTTCAATAAAAATTATTTTAAAAAAAAGATTCTGTAAAGCAAGATATCCTTCAATTCACTGCGATCCTGTTAGCGCGGGATTACATTCACATGGAATATCCTTCAGTTAGGTACAGTTTGGAGATTGATGCCAATGTGACATCCGCCCCCTCGAATTTTCTCCTCCCCAGCTACCCCCCCCCCCCCCATTATCTGGGAATCTCTGGATCTCAGTTTGGAACATGCTCCATGGCTGGAACCCCCACACAGTCCCCTGGGGAGAGAGCTCCCTCCCGCCGCCCTCTCTCACAATAAAGCCTCTTACTCTCAGACCAAAATACCCTGCCACTTATCCTGGCACAATGCCCCCCCCCCCCCCCCCGGTCCTGGACCCTCCCCGCCCAGAAACCCCCTCCCCTGCCCATCCCCGGCTGCTTGGGCGCCCAGGGCAAGGCAAGTGCCTTGTGATTTCTTACATGATGTTATGGCATCCGCCAAATTCATGGCATCCAGGGCTCAGGTGGACCCTCCCTGCTCCCAGCGGGATGGGGGCTCCCAGCCTGGATCCAGGAATCTCAGTGCTGCAGAGAGTAGCTGGAGGGTCTGACTCGCGGAGTCAGACAGGGAACCACGTTGGGCCGAGCTGGAATCCTTCTGCACCAACTGGAGAAGCAAATCCGAGCCGAGCGGGAATCCCGCTGTGCCGGGATATCTGTGTGTGTGCAATGTGACTCTCTGCGGGTCTGTGTGCCCCATTAACCCAGCACATGGCCAACAATCCTCATGTGTTCTTCTCACTGACACAACAGCCAGAGATTCATTGCAGCCTCGTAATAGCATCGGGGTGGGCAGGACCCCCTATTGTAGCATCGGGGTGGGCAGGACCCCCTATTGTAGCATCGGGGTGGGCAGGACCCCCTTATTGTAGCATCGGGGTGGGCAGGACCCCCTTATTGTAGCATCGGGGTGGGCAGGAGCCCCTTATTGTAGCATCGGGGTGGGCAGGACCCCCTTATTGTAGCATCGGGGTGGGCAGGACCCCCTTATTGTAGCATCGGGGTGGGCAGGACCCCCTTATTGTAGCAGGGTTAGGGTTAGGGTAGGATCCCCCCCCCCCCCCCCATTGTCCTGGCCGATTTCCCTCACTGCACCCCCTCCCCAAAATACTACAATTGCTACAATTTGAAATATAGTTAAAATGCTAAAACCTGGGGGGGGGGGGGGGGGGGGGATCCAGCGAGGTATAAACGGTGGGTTTTATTCTGTTGTAGATTCTGGGGAAAGTCACACTTGCAACCTGCCAACTCTCACAAAGTGAAGCCAAACCAGCCCACAGGACACCCGGAGCAGACAAACCAAACTGCAGAGAGTTTACAGAGTCTGAAGACTTTTTACAGAGTCTGCAGAGAGTTTGCAGAGTTTAGAAAGTTTGCAGAGTTTCCAGTTTCTCTGAAGCACTAACTTCGGGATTTGCGCGGGTTCCGCACCGACTTCGCCAAAGTCACTCTGCCTTCGCAATAATATAAAACTCACGTTGATGATCCCAGTTGCTCAGCTCGGAGAGGATTCGGGGAGCCGGCAGCCTGCCTCCCCCCCTGCCGCTCCCTCTCCCTCTGCCCCTCGCTCCCGATTCCATGTCCCGACTCCCCGGGAGCCGACCCGCCGCCGACTGCACTTTGCAAAGTGCTCAGTGTTCCTGTTGGGATCGGGCTGGGCTCCAAGTCGCCTCTGCCTCTCGCAGCGAGCAGGGACATGGCGTGGAAGCTCCTTCCCAATCTTCCTGGGAATGGGAGGCAAGGAGGGCAGCTCTCCGTGCCCACTGCACGGAGCCACTCCCTGGCACCCGGATAACTGGCATCATTCCCCTTCAGACCCCAGTAATAAACCCCTTTCAGCACATTGCCCAGAACCAGCTACCAATTCAATATCCGCACTGTGCACCTGCTTAAACATAACCTTCCATCCAACCCCAACAAAGAGCTAGCACGGACAAGTGGACCGAGTGGCCTCCTCTGTGCTGTCCACCATTCCAGACGGTGACAGCAGCAGACATGACTTAAATATTAAAATATCATCCAGTTACTGACAGCTTTTCACCGCCTCTCGGAAATGAAGGATGAGAGGTTTCTACCCAGAGCGCGTTTGATCCAAACACATTAAATAGGAAACTGGCAGGGGGCAGGGGGCTGGGGGCAGGGGGCTGGGGGCTGGGGGCTGGGGGCAGGGACAGGGGGCTGGGGGCAGGGGGCAGGGGGCTGGGGGCTGGGGGCTGGGGGCAGGGACAGGGGGCTGGGGGCAGGGGGCTGGGGGCAGGGGGCTGGTACAGGGGGCTGGGGGCAGGGGGCTGGGGGCAGGGGGCAGGGGGCTGGGGGCTGGGGGCTGGGGGCAGGGACAGGGGGCTGGGGGCAGGGGGCAGGGGGCTGGGGGCAGGGGGCTGGGACGGGGGCTGGGGGCAGGGGGCAGGGGGCTGGGGGCTGGGGGCTGGGGGCAGGGACAGGGGGCTGGGGGCAGGGGGCAGGGGGCTGGGGGCAGGGGGCTGGGACAGGGGGCTGGGGGCAGGGGGCTGGGGGCAGGGGGCAGGAGGCAGGGGGCAGGGGGCAGGGAGAGGGGGCTGGGGGCAGGGGGCTGGGGGCAGGGACAGGGGGCTGGGGGCAGGGGCAGGAGGCAGGGGGCAGGGACATGGGGCAGGGGGCTGGGGGCAGGGGGCAGGGGGCAGGGGGCAGGGACAGGGGGCAGGGGGCAGGGGGCTGGGGGCTGGGGGCAGGGACAGGGGGCTGGGGGCAGGGGGCTGGGGGCAGGGGGCTGGGGCAGGGGCAGGGAGAGGGGGCTGGGGGCAGAGGGCTGGGGGCTGGGGGCAGGGACAGGGGGCAGGGGGCAGGAGGCAGGGGGCAGGGACATGGGGCAGGGGGCAGGGACATGGGGCAGGGGGCAGGGACAGGGGGCTGGGGGCAGGGGGCAGGGGGCTGGGGGCTGGGGGCAGGGGGCTGGGGGCTGGGGGCAGGGGGCAGGGGAGGGGCAGGGAGAGGGGGCAGGGACTGGGGGCTGGGGGCAGGGACAGGGGGCTGGGGGCAGGGACAGGGGGCTGGGGGCAGGGGGCTGGGGGCAGGGGGCAGGGGGCAGGGACAGGGGGCTGGGGGCAGGGACAGGGGGCTGGGGGCAGGGGGCTGGTGGCAGGGGGCAGGGACGGGGGCTGGGGGCAGGGACTGGGGGCAGGGGACTGTGGCCTGGGGGCAGGGACAGGGGGCTGAGAGCAGGGACAGGGGGCTGGAACTGGGGCTGGGGGCAGGGGGTAGGGGCAGGGACAGGGGGCAGGGGGCAGGGACAGGGGTCTGGGGGCTGGGGGCTGGGGGCTGTGGGCTTGGGGCAGGGACAGGGGGCTGGGGGCTGGGGGCAGGGAGCAGGGACAGGGGGCTGGGGGCAGGGAGCAGGGACAGGGGGCTGGGGGCAGGGTCAGGGGCAGGGACTGGGGGCAGGGATGGGGACAGGGGCAGGGGGCTGGGGGCAGGGATGGGGGCACGGGGCTGGGGGCAGGGGGCAGGGATGGGGGCACGGGGCTGGGGGCAGGGACTGGGGGCACGGGGCTGGGGGCAGGGGGCAGAGGGTAGGGGGCAGGGGGTAGGGATGGGGCAGGGGGTAGAGCAAAGACACGCACCGACTGTTCGCACAGACATTGAAGTTTGCCTCGTTTCTAACCAGCTCCCCCGCCCCCCCCCCCAATCCGGCTCCTCATCCCCAGCAGGTTGGGGGGGGGGGGGGGATAGTGAAGGTCTAACTCACCTCCTGTCCTGTCCCTGTTGCAGGTTGTCTGCAGGTTATACCCATTGCCGCTCATTGCCCTGTGCTGCAGCTCAGTGGCTGCAACTCTGCCGACAGGAAGCTGCCAATTCCTCTTTTAGCATTTTCTCTTGTGTTATCCCCCCCCCCCCCCCCCCCAACACACACACACAGAAAACCTGCCCCCCCCCCCCCCCCCCCTACACATCCCGTGTTCCAGTCGCCACTCCTATTATTCCTGCCTCTATCCAGGGAGGGGCTTTGTTAACAGCGATCCGGCTGCTCACTCCGCTGGAAATATAGATTATGGCCGCTGACCTGCCCAGGGAATGCCCCCTGGGCAAGGAGGTGGCACCATTGGGTGGCACTGCTCACCCCTCTGCCCCCCCCTCCCCCCCCCCCCCCCAGCCACTGACCCATCAGAACCCTCAAATAATTGGGGGCGAGCTGTTGGTGTAGGTGGCAGAGGGAGAGTCAGTTTAATCTCACTGTGTGAAAAACCAGAACAGGTAACAACTGCGGGGGGGCGGGGGGGGGGGGGGGGGGGCTGCCAAGGTGGCCGGAAAATCCGACTGAGCAGCAAGAGGATGATGGCCCGTGGGGAGGCATTCCGGACCCGCGGCTGGTCATTGCGACTGTCCCCTCTCTCAGCACAGGTAGGGAAGTGGATCAGAAAGTTGCCCAGTGTGAACGGGCAGGGGTGGGAAAGTTGGTTGCCTGCTAATTGTATTGTTGAATTTCCTGAAGACTGCTCACAGAAATGGGAATAAGCCCAGAAATGGAGCCTTCGGGGAATTTCTTCAGCCAGAGGGTGGTGAATCTGAGGAACTCTTTGCCGCAGAATAATAATAATCTTTATTAGTGTCACAAGTAGGCTTACATTAACACTGCAATGAAGTTACTGTGAAAATCCCCTAGTAGCCACATTCCAGCGCCTGTTCGGGTAGGGGGGGGGGGGGGGGGGAGAGAATTCAGAATGTTGAATTTACCTAACATCTTTCGGGACTTGTGGGAGGAAACCGGAGCACCCGGAAGAAAGCCACGCAGACACAGGGAGAATGTGCAGACTTCGCACAGACAGTTACCTAAGCCGGGAATCGAACCGGGGACCCTGACCCTGGAAGCAACAGTGCTAACCACTATGATCCCGTGTTGCAGAAGGCTGTGGATGCCAAGTCACTGAGTGTCTTTGAGACAGAGACACATATGATCTTGATTAATAAGGGGATCAAAGGTTATGGGGAGAAGGCAGGAGAATCGGGATAAGAAAAATATCAGCCACGATTGAATGGCAGAGTAGACTCAATGGGCCGAGTGGCCTAATTCTGCTTCTATGCCTTATGGACTCAATGGGCCGAGTGGCCTAATTCTGCTCCTATGCCTTATGGTCTTATGGTCATTGGTTCCATACAAAATATTAAGGAGTTTGGATGTGTCCCTGCTTCCATTGGTGGAGCCAGTCTCCCCCCCCCCCCCCCCCCCCCCCCCCCCATGTGATAAGAAACCCAGCCCACCCAACTATTGCATAGTTCGTATGACTGATTTCCATCCCTGAAGGACATTAGTGAAACAGGTGAGTTTTTACAATAATGGACTTTCATTGAATTCAAATTTCACCATCTGAAGTGTCGGGATTTGAATCCAGGTCCCAAGAGCATTACCCTGGGTTTTTGGCTTACTAGTCCAGTGACAATACCACTACGCCACTGCCTCCCCTGTCACATCATGTATACTCTGCCTGAAGGGTAACTCTTTGTCTGCCACTGCCTCACCCTCAGACATTTCCTTGGCCATATTTAGTCAGTGGTGATTAACCATCTTTTTCCACTCTCCTCCCCTTACTGACCCCAACTCATAACCCGGCAACTCATCCTCTTCACATCCAGTTTACTGCTGAAAGTTTGAACGGAATTGAATTCCACCATCCTCTCGGGCCACACAGACCTTTTTTTAAAAAAAAAATTTTCATCGAGCGGCATGTGGCGCAGTGGTTAGCACTGAGACTGCAGCGCTGAGGACCCGGGTTCGAATATAGGCTCTGGGTCACTGTCCGTGTGGAGTTTGCACATTCACCCTGTGTCTGCGTGGGTTTCACCCCAACAACCCAAAGATGTGCAGGTTAGGTGGATTGACCACAATAAATTGCCCCTTAACTGGAAAAAGAAAAATAATTGGCTACCCTAAATTTACTTTAAAAAAATATTTTAATTCCACACATTTTCACCATTTTTACAATTTGCAAAGCCCCACAAACCCTGTAACTCACCAAGTCCCCGCCCCCCCTCCCTATCCCTCCCCCAGCAGTCAACGATAACCAACTCCCCAAACTGCAAAATAAACAAACCCCAACAATTGTAGAACCCACCACTCCCACCACCCCCCCCCCCCCCCACCCCGAGCAAATGTCACTTTTTTCCAGTGCCAAAACCTGCAGCAGCCCCCCCCCCCCCCCCCCCCCCAGACCGAGGCACAGGGTGGAGAAGCTGACCTCCACCCCAACAAGACCCCACTGCGAGAAATCAGCGAGGCGAAAGCTAAGACATCCGCCCCGCACCCGCCTGCAGCTGGTCCGACACCCCAAATATAGCCCCAAGGGGACTGGGCACCACATCCACCTGCAGAACACCCAGAAAGGCTGCTGAACACTGTCTCCCAAACCTTTCCAGCTTCGGGCAGGCTCAAAACATATGCAAGTGGTTCGCAGGGCCCCTCCCACATTGCTCATCGACATCCTCCAGCCTCTCTCGAACAGCTGACTCATCCCAGAGCTGACAAGTTGCACCCTGTACACCACCGTCTGCTCTATCAGCCCCAACCTTGGGCACAAAGTCGCGGCATTCACCCTCCGCAGCACCCCACACCACAATCCCTCCGCCAGCACAGCCTCTAACTCTTCCTCCCACTTCACCTCAACCCCCTGCATGGACAACCTGTCCTCCTCCAAAATCCTTCCGTAAATCACCAAGACGCCCCTCCTCCCCCTCTGCTGGCAGCACCAGCTTCAGCAACGAGGAGGTAGGAGGTATTGGGAAGGTCGGGGTGACCTTCCTTGCAGAGTCCTGGACCTCCATATACCTGAACGTTTCGCCCCGCGTTAGCCCAAAGTTCGCACCCAGCTCCTCCAAACTCGCACACCACCCTCCCAGAAACAGATTCTAAATTTCCTTGACCCTCCTCTCGTCCCATGCCTGGAACTTTGCATCCATACTCCCCAGCTCAAACCCATGATTCCCCCTAATCGGCATCCGATTTAAAACGCAGCCTAAACTGCCTCCAGATCATTAGTGGCCACCATTGGACTGACCGAGTACTTCCTTGGGGCCTTAACGAGCCCACAACTCTGACCCCGTACAAGAGCCCATCTCCAACCTGATCTACAAATATCCTGCCTCCCTGCTCCATCCCCAAATCATCTCTGCTATTGTCGCCCAATAGTAATACATTAAATTCGGGAAGCCTAGCTCCCCTGCCCCCCCCCCCCCCCCCCCCCCCCCCCCCCGCCTCCTCACCCCCCCCCCCCCATCTGCCATCCCCTCTGCAATATCACCTTCCCTATTCTAACCACGTTCCCCTCCCAAACAAACAAAGAGACCAGCCTAATAAAAGCAAATTACTGCGGATGCTGGAATCTGAAACCAAAGAGAAAATGCTGGAAAACCTCAGCAGATCTGGCAGCATCTGTAGGGAGAGATCAGCCTATCCACCCCACCCCCGAAAAAAAGCCTTGACCAAAATGACTGGCAGGCACTGAAACAAGAACAGGAATCGCAGTTAAACATTTATCTTTACTGCCGATACCCGGCCCGCCAACGACAGAGGGAGATTGTCCCACCTCAACAATGGGCAGCACGGTAGCATTGTGGATAGCACAATCGCTTCACAGCTCCAGGGTCCCAGGTTCGATTCTGGCTTGGGTCACTGTCTGTGCGGAGTCTGCACATCCTCCCCGTGTGTGCGTGGGTTTCCTCCGGGTGCTCCGGTTTCCTCCCACAGTCACAAAGATGTGCAGGTTAGGTGGATTGGCCTTGATAAATTGCCCTTAGTGTCCAAAATTACCCTTAGTGTTGGGTGGGGTTACTGGGTTATGGGATAGGGTAGAGGTGTTGAGCTTGGGTAGGGTGCTCTTTCCAAGAGCCAGTGCAGACTCGATGGGCCGAATGGCCTCCTTCTGCACTGTAAATTCTATGATATGATAAACAAGTCGGCTTTCACCCTCCCACCAGGTTAGTGAAAATAAACTTCCAGAGTCCCGCCCAATCCCGGGCCACCTGCACCCCAAAATACCTAAAGTGAGACGCTGCCAGACGAAATAGTAGCCACCCCCCCCACCCACCCCCAACCCCCACTCCCAGAGGGGAGACTACAACATACTCACATTTCCCTAATTCAATTTGAACCCTGAAATCGTCCCAAATCTCTGGAGCAATCCCATCATGCTCCCCATTAAGAGCTCGGCTCTGAAATAAACAACAAGCCATCTGCATATAGGATTGCCCTCTGTTCCAGACACCACCCCCCTCCATCATTATTCCCTTCCACAACCCCGAGCACCTCAGCACAATGGCCAAGGACTCTATAGCCAATGCAAACAGAAGGGAGGACATGGGGCATCCCTGCCTCATACCCCGGTGCAATACAAAATACCCTGAGTTCATAATATTTGTGCGCACGCATGCCATTGGCTCCTTATATAACAGCTGCACCCATGCCACAAACTATGGCCCTATCCCAAATTCCTCCAACACTTCAGCAGTCAAGGGCATTCAGCCTCTGATCTCCGGGTAAGCGTTCTCCAAGGCGGCCTTCAGGACGCGCGACAACGCAGAATCGCCGAGCAGAAACTTATAGCCAAGTTCCGCACACATGAGTACGGCCTCAACCGGGACCTGGGATTCATGTTGCATTACATTCACCCTCCACCATCTGGCCTGGGCTTGCGATATCCTACCAACTGTCCTGGCTTGAGACAATTCACACCTCTTTAACCTGTGGTTAGCTCTCTCGCTGGATCTGTAAAGACTTAATTACCTGTAAATGGTCACATTCAAAGTATCATCTTGCATCTTTGACTTTGTCTATATATTTGTCTCTGGAACCTACTTCTTCATTCACCTGAGGAAGGAGCAGTGCTCCAAAAGCTTGTGATTCGAAACAAACCTGGTGGACATTAACCTGGTGTTGTCAGACTTCTTACTGTTCTCCAACACCGCCATCCAATGATTCCACTCCACCCAGTCAAACACTTTCACCGCATCTAACACCACCACCATCTCCATCTCCCTTCCCTCTGTGGGAGAAAGCACCACATTCAACAGCCTCTTCACTTAGAGGACACTGTCTGCCCTTAATGGAGCCCATCTGATCCTCCCCAATCACCCTCGGAAGGCACCCCTCCAACCTTAATGCCAGCATCTTTGCCAATATCTTGCTGTCTACATTCAGCAGAAATATGGGCCTGTGTATGACCTACATTACACCAGATCCTTGCCCTCTTAAAGCAACGAGATGGAGGCCTGCCTCATTGTTTGTGGCAAGGCACCCCTGTCATTGCATCCTGGAACAATCCCACCATCAATGGCGCCAGCCTGTACTTAAATCTTTTGTAAAATTCGATTGAGACCCATCTAACTCCACCACCTTCCCTGCCTGTATCCTCACCTCCTCCACCCCCACCGGCTCCTCCAGCCCTGCCCTCTTCACCTCCCCAACCTCAGGCACTCTAACTCACCCAGAAACCAACTCATCTCCCACTCCTCCTCTGGTGGCTCCGACTTATACAAGTCTTTATAGAACTCCTCAAACATATTCATCTATTCTGGAGCCGCCACCAACTCCCCTGTCTTGTCCCGTTCCTGAACTATTTCCCTTGCCGCGGCCTCCCTTAAGTGCTGACCGGCCAGCATACACCCTGCCTTCTCCCAGTACTCGTAAACAGCCTCTCGCCCTTCTCCACTGACGCACAGCTTTCCCTGTGGACAATAGGTCAAACCTTGCCTGCAACTTCGTCCTCTTTGCCAGCAGCAACTCCTGGTCCAGGTCGCCCACCTTCCAACCAACTACCTCTTCTATCAGCCGTTGGCATTCCTTCCTCTCCTCCCTATCCACCTTGGCCTTAAACAAGGTCACCTACCCCTCACCACTGCATTCAGAGTCTCCCAAACCACCAATTGTGAAACCTCCCCCTCGCAATTGAAACTCACACACTCCTCAATCACCTCCCCTATCTTGTCACAGAAGTTCCGATCTGCCAATAATAATAATCTTTATTAGTATCACAAGTAGGCTCACATTAACACTGCAATGAGGTTACTGTGAAAATCCCCTAGTCGCCACACTCCTGCGCCTGTTCGGGTACACAGAGGGAGAATTCAGAATGTCCAATTCACCTAACAGCACATCTTTTTGGACTGTGGAAGGAAACTGGAGCACCTGGAGGAAGCCCACGCAGGCACAGGGAGAACGTGCAGACTCCACACCCACAGTGACCCAAGCCGGGAATCGAACGTGGGACCCTGGCGCTGTGAAGCAATAGTGTTATCCACTGTGCTACCATGTCACCCAGAAGTTACAGACACATAGATACTGGGGCAAGGATCGGATCAGACTTGGCTACGATATCCTTCATGGTTCAACAGTCTACTTATTCGCGCTGGCCATATTTAATATGAAGGATGGCCACTTGGGAAAAGTAGTTGAAGGGGAAATGGGATATTTGGACACATATCAGTTATCCGCACTTGGATGCCCGCTGGTTCTTGTGGGTGCCTGCTACATTGGGAATATTCAAGGCAGATAGCATTCTAACAACACCTTTACTGTAGTAAAACATTTCCAATGCGCTACACAGGAGCATTTATCAAACGGAATTTGACATCAAGCTGCATGAGCAGAAACTAGAAACAAAAACAGAAAATGCTGTAAAAACTCTGCAGGTCTCACAGCATCTGTGGCGAGAGAAACAGTTAGTTTTTCGAGTCCTTAAAACTCTTCAGACTTAAAGAGAGGGAGAAATTAAATTATTTTATGTTGTTGAAGAGGAGGTGGAACAGGTGGAGTAACTAATAGTCAGGAATAGGTGAGAGCTCCGGAGAGGTTGATAAAGATGCCATGGGCACAAGACAAAGTGAGTGCTAATGGTAGTGTGACAGACTAAAGAAGGTGCTAATAGTAAAGATCAAATAGTAGAACCCATTAACAGCTGAACAAGGCTGAGTGCTCTGTGAAAACAGAACTAAAGTAGAAATGACAGATGATCTTGTGGGGGAAGGGGAGGGACAGAAAATTGGTTGAAAACGGGGGTAAAAATGGAGGAAAGTGTTCATGATTGGAATTTGTTGAATTCAATGTCAAGTCCGGAAGGCTGTAATGTGCCTAATGGGAAGATGAGGTGTTGTTCCTCCAGTTTGCGTTGGGCTTCACTGGAACATTGCAGCAGGCCAAGGACGGACATGTGGACGTGAGGGCAGGATGGTGAGTTGAAATGGCAGCGACAGGAAGGTCTGGGTCCTGCTTGCTGATGGATCGGAGTTATTCTGCAAACTGATCGCCCAGTCTGCGTTTTATCCCTCCAATGTAGAGAAGACCACACAGGGAAGGAGGAGAAACTAGGACAGGTGACCAAAAACCTAGTCAAAGAGGTAGTTGCACCTCAGAGGAATAGAGAGCCAGGAGAGTTGGGGTGGAAGGGGGGAGGGGGAGATAAGTTATGTGACAGAGGTATTCATCTGATACATAGATACATAGACGATAGGAGCAGGAGGAGGCCTTTTGGCCCTTCGAGCCTGCTCCGCCATTCATCACTATCATGGCTGATCATCCAACTCAATAGCCTAATCCTGCTTTCTCCACATAGCCTTTGATCCCATTCTCCCCAAGTGCTATATCCAGTCGCCTCTTTAATATATCCAATTTTTTAGAATCAACTACTACCTGTGGTAATGAATTCCACAGGCTCACCATTCTTTGTGTGAAGAAATGTCTCCTTATCTCTGTCCGAAATGGTTTACCCTGAATCCTCAGGCTGTGACCCCTGGTTCTGGACACACCCATCATTGGTAACATCTTCCCTGCATCTACCCTGTCCACTCCTGTTAGAATTTTATAAATCTCTATGAGATCCCCGCTCATTCTTCTGAACTCCAATGAGAACAATTCTAATTGACTCAATCTCTCCTCATATGCCAGTTCTGCCATCCCTGGAATCAGTCTGGTAAATCTTCGCTGCACTCCCTCGAGAGCAAAAACATCCTTCCTCAGAAAAGGAGACCAAAACTGTACACAATACTCCAGGTGTGGCCTCACCAAGGCCCTGTATAATTGCAGCAACACATCCCTGCTTCTATACTCGAAACCTCTTGCAATGAAGGCCAACATACCATTAGCCTTCTTTACCGCCTGTTGCACCTGCATGCTTACCTTCAGTGAATGGTGCACAAGGACACCCAGGTCCCGCAGCACACTCCCCTCTCCCAATTAACAACCATTCAGGTAGTAATATGCCTTCCTGTTTGTGAGTAACCTCACACTTATCCAAATTATACTGCATCTGCCATTGATTTGCCCACTTGTCCAATCTGTCCAGATCATGTTGTAGGATCTCTGCATTTTGTCACAACTCACCCTCCCACCCAACTTGGTATCATCTGCAAACGTTGAGATGTTACATTTTGTTCCCTCATCCAAATCATTTATATTGTGAATAGCTGGGGTCCCAGCACCGATCCCGATGGTACCCCACTAGTTACTGCCTGCCAATTTTCAAAGGACTTATTCATTCCTACTCTTTGTTTCCTCTCTGTCAACTAGTTTTCTGTCCACCTCAATACACTTCCCCCAATCACATGCGCTTTAATCTTGCACAATAATCTCTTATGGGGGACTTTGACAAACCCCTTCTGAAAGTCCAAATATACCACATCAACTGGCTCCCCCTTGTCAACTGTACTGGTTACATCTTCAAAGAATTCCAACAGATTTGTCAAGCATGATTTTCCCTTCATAAATCCATGCTGACTCTGACTGATCCTGCCACTGCTTTCCAAATGTTCCGCTATAAAGTCCTTGGTAATGGATTCAAGAATTTTCCCCACTGCCGATGTTAGGCTTACAAGTCTACAATTCCCTGATGAAGGAGCTGCGCTCTGAAAGCTATTGATTCCAAATAAACATGTTGGACTTTAACCTGGTGTTGTCAGACTTCTTACTGTGCTCACCCCAGGGGGTCCTCCTGGGGTCAGAAGCTCGGGCCAGGGTCAAACCGTTCAGACTGAGCAGGCTAAGGAATGGATTTGATGGTTAGCGAATAGATTTTCTGACGGGTACGGAAACACTGGAACAAAAGGGAAAATGCTGGAAAATCTCAGCAAGTCTGGCAGCATCTGTAGGGAGAGAAAAGAGCTAATGTTTCGAGTCCGATGACTCTTTGTCAAAGCTAACAGACAGAGAGAGTGGGAAATATTTATACTGTGGAGTGAGAATGAAAGATGAGTCATAGCCACAGAAACCCAGGGAAACTGGGTGCTAATGGCCACAGATACCAAGGGAACAGAGTGCTAATGGCAGTCCCCAGAGAGGACAAAAGATGTGAAAAGTCAAACAGCAGGGAAACTAACATCAGAGGATGAACTGTAGGTGTGGAGGGAGGGGAAGGGGGGAAGCAGAGTGCCTTCGTCCTCGACCGTGATTTCCCACCTACAGTTGTGGACAGGGCCCTCAACAGTGTGCGGTCCATCTCCCGCGCCACTACCCTCGCCCCCTCCACTCCCTCCCAGAACAAGGATAGAATGCCCTCGTTCTCACATTTCATCCCACCAGCCTCTGTATGCAAAGCATAATCCTCCACCATTTTCGCCAACTCCAGCGTGATGCCACCACCAAACACATCTTCCCTTCACTCCCTCTGTCAGCATGCCGCAGAAACCGTTCCCTCCGAGACAATCTAGTTCACTCTTCCGCCATACCCAGTACCTCTCCCATCACCCATGACACCTTCCCATGCAATCACAGAACACCTTCCCTTTTACCTCTTCCATGCTTAACATCCCAGGCCCCAAACACTCATTCTAGGTTAAGCAGCGTTTCACTTGCACCTCCTTCAATCTGATCTACTGCATTCGCTGCTCCCAATGTGGTCTCCTCTATATTGGAGAGACCAAACGTAGACTGGGCGATCGCTTTGCTGAGCATCTTTGGTCTGTGCGCATTCAGGATCCTGACTCTCCCGTTGCTTGCCATTTTAACAAAAGACCCTGCTCCCATGCCCACATGTCTGTCCTTGGCCTGCTGCAATGTTCCAGTGAAGCACAACTCAAACTGGAGGAACAACATCTCATCTTCCGGTTAGGCACGCTACAGCCTTCCGGCGTCAACATCGAAGTCAATAACTTCAAATGATCAGCCCCACCTCGACCCATTTGTTTTCATTTCATTTTAACTGTCTTTTACCATTTCTTTCTTTCTTAATATACATTTATTTAATCCCCCCCCCCAATCTTATCCACCTTTCCTGCACCTTTCTCCTCTTTGCTTCCCCCTTCCCCTCCCCCCCACTCCTACAGTTCATCCTCTGATGTTAGTTTCCCTGCTGTTTGACCTTTCACATCTTTTGTTCTCTCTGGGGATTGCCATTAACACCCTTTCCCCTTGGTATCTGTGGCCATTAGCACCCGGTTTCCCTGGGTTTCTGTGGCTATGACTCATCTTTCATTCTCACTCCACAGTATAAATATTTCCCACTTTCTCTGTCTTTAGCTTTGACAAAAGGTCATTGGACTCAAAACGTTAGCTCTATTCTCTCCCTACAGATGCTGCCAGACCTGCTGAGATTTTCCAGCATTTTCCCTTTCGTTTCAGATTCCAGCATCCGCAGTAATTTACTTTTATCCACTGAACTCACTAGTTCTGTCTTCCCCGTATTTAATTGGAGGAAGTTTCTGCTCATCCAATACTGAGGGCGCGATGCTCTGGCCGTATTTCACTCTAGTGAGAGGGCCACGCGGCCAGTGAATCCAGGGGAGGTCTCCCGTGGCCTCTATAATAATAATAATCATCATCATCGTAATAATCGCTTATTGTCACAAGTTGGCTTCAATGAAGTTCCTGTGAAAAGCCCCTAGCCTCTTGAGAAGCCACAAGAAAAGCCTGTTGAACATACAGTGCGTGTGCGACCACCAGATGAAGATCATACATGTGTGTGCACGCTTCCCGGGGAGTGTGCATGACAGCCACATCCTGGGCAGTCGGTCATTCTGGCCTCTTCGAGGACCACCCCAGGATGGGCGGCTGGCTCTTGTGGGATAAGGAGATGCCAGTATGGAGGCTGGAGGCCCAGTACAACGAGGCCCATGTGGCCACTTGGGCTGTCATTGAGCTCTGGTGGTGCCCTGCAGTACATCCCCCAGAGGGTCACCCGCTTTGTGATGGTCCGCTGTGCCTTCCACAACCTGGCACAGCACCGGGGTGACGTGCTGGAGGTTGGGGATTAGGAACATGTACCCTCCTCTGAGGAGGTCGAGGATGAGGATGATGAGGAGGTACCAGACCATCAGAGGCTGGAGCACAATCCCAGGAAGGAGCCTGAGGGCCAGCTAGAGGCTGCAGGACAGGTGGGAGCAGCGAGGGTCCGGCAGGCCCGGAGGGCCAGGAGGCCCATTTCATATAGGATGTGGCCTGGTCCATCATCGATACCTTACCCACAACCCAGCCTCATCTCCCACCCTCCAAGGGTCTGTGTCACACCACTCCAGGGTGCTGGGACTGTGTGAGCACTGTCAGCGAGTCACTGTCGAGGGCAGGGTGGTGATGATAACCCACAGAGAGCTGGGCGCTGGAACTGCTCAATCTATGCCATAGTCTGACCCTTGCCTGTCTGCTGAGTACTCGCTCACACCCATTGCCTGCACGTGGTGTGCAATGAGGGGGTGGTAGGGAGATGCTTGGACAGATGGGCCAAGGGTTCGGAGGTCGGCCCACATACTGGCGTCATACTGGTTGTGGTGAAGGGTTTTTCATGTGTTACAGGCGTCCAACAATGCTCACTCTCCTGATGGTGCTGCCCCACTCTCCCCATCACCCAGTCACCCCCCCCCCCCCCCGCCCCCCCGCCCCCAGCACCCCTTCCCGACCCTCTCCCCCCTCCCCGGTCGCTACATCCAGGTGTGTAACCAGGAAGCACTTCCGAGGTGGAGGCAGCAGCTGCATATCTCATCCCGTGGCCTTTGATGCCCCTGGCGGGCATCCACTGGGGGCTGGAGGGTCCCGGAGCACATGTCGACGACACATGCAGAGCTGAGCCGCCCTGTCCCGTGTGCTGACTTCGATTCACGGCCCCATCAGAGGAACTCGGGTGAGCTGGTGGTCACCATCCCCACTCCATGGGATGGCACCCATCACCCCCTCCTCCCGCTCGGTACCCATAGGGCCCTGGGGTTCACTTTGGGACAGAGGGGCAGCTGGTTCGAGCCTTGACTGCCCCTGCATCATCTGGCTCTGCCAGCTCTGGCAGCTCCCCGATGCCTGACAGGTCTCGTGGGCGGCGGGGGGGGTGGGGGGGGGGGGGGGGGGGGGTGGGGGGGGGGATGGTTGGCAAACCTTCATTTGCGGTGAGAAGCTAATTAACGTTAAATAGTGTTGCCGCCCTCGTTGGACTGAGCACTGGGAAGCCTGTGGTAATTCCCGCTCGCTATCACACTTTCCGGAAATCTTTCTGGAGAATCGCGCCCTGATTTTCGGACAGGCAGAGTGACAACGCAAAGGCAGTCGAGGCTTTGAGAGGTAGTGGTACAGAGCACAAGGGAACTAATGGAAAGCAAAGAGCAACATATTCAAAGAGAGTAATAAATGTGACAGAGGGATATAGGTTATCACCATTAGTATAATGGATAAGTATTTCCAAAAGTAAATGATTCAGTGATATGGGATCAAACAGAAGTCAAATAACAGGGCGAACGACATTGATCGCCACCTACTGGCAGGGGCAGGCAGTTCTGGGAGTTGGGAATCTTTCTCCTGGTCACAATGCATTTTCCGTTTGGTTGTTGACAGGTGATGCCCCAGTGACTAGATGAGAATTGAAAAGTAAAGACGTGATATTAATGCGTGCAGAACATTGGATCGGAAACACTTGGGGGGTTCTCTGATGGGGGGGCAACTGCGCTCGGCTCCGCCATGCCAACCTTGAGATCGTGTGTGCCCGTTTCTCGGGGCAACCCTAGTCCCTGGCCATCTGCCCCACTGACCACCCATAACTCCCGCTGACCGCGGATACCTCTGGCTGTGTGGCTGAAGGTGATTGCTAATGGGGAATCGGCAATCATGGCGAAGTCAGCACCTCACACAGCGGATACCCCTGAGTGGGCGGGCTGGGTTGGGGGTTGGGGGAGGGCTGGAGGGTCTCACACCCCCTCCCAATTCCATACAGATATGGACACCGTGAACCTGCCCTAGCGGTGCTGTTGGTAGGCCAGGAGGCCAGGGTCCGGAGACGGTGGTAGCAGCGTTGACAGAGACTCGAGGTGGCAACCCATGTACAGACCCCCGCCCCACACTCTGAGGATATGGCTGTCCATCAGGCCTGGGAGGGACCCAGAGGGGGAGGTCCGCAATGACCCAGGGTGTACAGGCGTCGTTGGTCATTCAAACAGATGACGGACAGTGTGTGCCATAGGAGGCTCCACTCCAACAAGGGGACAGTGCGGCACCTGCGCCATGTCCTCGTGGACTTGGCACCATGTGGAGGAGGAGGAGGACACCCACACCTGGTGGCCGTAAAGGTCACCCCAGCCCTGAACCTCTCCACCGCAGGACCATTCCAGGGCTCGAGCGGGGACCTGTGTGGACTCTCTCGGGCCACAGCCTTCAGGTACATCCGACAGGTAACAAATGCCCGGGCAGAAAATTATATAAACTGTGACTTGGACGAATCCCAACAAGGTGCCCGGGCAGCAGGACTCTCCGCCATTGCTGGGATGTCCCAGGTCCAGGGGCTGATAGACTGTATGCACGTCACCTTGCACTCACCCTGCCATCTGGGAGTGCCCTCCACCAACAGGATGGGGATTCACTCCCTGAACATACAGCTCGTGTGCGATCAACACATGAAGATCATGCACGTGTGTGCATGCTTCCCAGGGAGTGTGCATGACAGCTCCATCCTGGGGCAGTCGGAGATCCCCGACCACTTCGAAGACCACCCCAGGAAGGGCGGCTGGCTCTTGGGAGTTTAGGGGTACCCGCTGAGGACCTGGATAATAATGCCAATACGGACGCTGGTGACGGATGTGAAGACCCGATACAATGAGGCCCACATGACTCCTCAAAATTCAGTTCCGATGCCTTGACCGCTATGGAGGTGCCCTGCAGTACACCCACGGGAGGGTGACCCGCATTATAGTAGTCTGCTGTGCCCTCCACAACCTGGCACAGTAGTGGGGCGATGAGCTGGAGGATGTCTGAGTCTGCTGTGCCCTCCACAACTGGCACAGCAGCGGGGCGATGAGCTGGAGGATGAGGAACATCCTAGGAATAGGAGGTTGACGAGGTGGCACAGGACCAGCTGGAGGCTGGAGGACAGGTGGCAACGGCGAGATCCTGGCAAGGCCGTAGGGGCAGGGAGGCCCTCATTGTCACCCGCTGCACCTAGGACGTGGCCTGGTCCGTCATCGATACCTCTTCCCCCTTCCCCTCCCCCCATTTCCCACCCTCCCCAGGTCTGTGTAACATCACTCCAGGGTGTTGGGACTGTGTCAGTGCTGTAGCGGGTCACTGTCGGGGGCAGGAGGGTGATGATAACCCACAGAGAGCTGACCTTGGGCCTCCTCAATCAATGTCATAGTCTGATCCCTGCCTGTCTCACCTGCACATGGTGTGACTGGAGGGGGGGTTAGAGGGGGGATGGGGGGAGGGAGGAGGCTCGGGGGAGGTCCAGGACCCCATATCAGGGGAGATGGGTCAAGGGTTTAGGGATCGACCTGCATTGCAGAAGAAAGTGCCAGAGGCATCATACTCGTACCAGCCCGGACCAGCCTCCCCGAACAGGCGCCGGAATGTGGCGACTAGGGGCTTTTCACAGTAACTTAATTGAAGCCTACTCGTGACAATGAGCGATTTGCATTTCATTTCACACTGGTTGTGATGAAGTTTTTTAAATGTATCACAAATAAGTGTCCACCACTGCCCCACTCTCCCGTTGATGCCATTCCAGTTCCTCACCAGCCTCTCACCCTCCATCCCAGGCAAACTCCCTCCCCTTACCCTCTACCTACTCCACTTCCTCTCCCAGTGCCCGCTTAATGATCCTCAACATGCTTGGCCTTCCTTGCACA
Organism: Scyliorhinus canicula; assembly: GCF_902713615.1. Lineage (NCBI taxonomy): Eukaryota > Metazoa > Chordata > Chondrichthyes > Carcharhiniformes > Scyliorhinidae > Scyliorhinus > Scyliorhinus canicula. Next base: position 195,315,433 of record NC_052154.1, on the reverse strand, counting down.
GCCAACCCCAGCCAGCTCGCAGCCATGGCGCCGAGGCCGGCCCCGAGATTTGGGGATGCGGACCAGGGCAGGCGCCTCAATGCGGTGGAGGCCAGGAGGGATGTTCTGTTCCCCTGCCAGTCGCTGAGGGTGAGCCACAAGACAGCCTGTGCCGACTGAGAGGAGGTGGCAGCGTCTGTCAGCTCGGGGAGTGTGACCAGGAGCACCGGCACTCAGTGCCGCAAGAAGGTCAACAACCTACACCGGATGTGACCCAGTACCAGGCTGACCTTGATGATGTTCTGCGGGACATGTCCGGCTCTCAGATGGGAATGGCTGATGCGCTGTGGAGCTTGTCCCAGTCACAGGTGGGCATTGCCGAGGTGCTGCCGAGCATGTTCCAGTCACTGAGGGGCATCACCGAGGGCATCAACACGATGGTTCAGACATCGGGGAGCCGCCAGGGCTGGCAGAACCAGATGATGGAGGGGCAACCGGGGCTCGAACCAGCTGTCCCTCCATCCCGAGGTGAATCCCAGGGCCCTATGGGCACTGACTGTGAGGAGAGTGTGCTGAGCACCGAACCGGACCCGTCTCATGGAGTGGGGATGGTGGTCAGCAGCTCCCCCTACTGGTTACCACATACCGGCCACCATCAGCTGATCAATCAATACTCCTCCATGTTGAACACCACTTGGAGGAAGCACTGAGGGTGGCAAGGGCACAGAATATGCTCTAGGTGGGGGACTTCAATGTTCATCACCAAGAGTGGCTGGGTAATACCACCACAAACCGAGCTGGTTGGGTCCTAAAGGACAATAGCTGCTAGACTGGGACTGCAGCAGGTGGTGAGGGAACCAACAAGAGGGCAAAACATACTTGACCTCATCCTCACCAATCTGCCTTCTGCAGATGGATCTGTCCATGACAGTATTGGTAGAAGTGACCACCGCACAGTCCTTGTGGGGACAAAGTCTCACCTTCACATTGAGGATACCCTCCATCGTGTTGTGTGGCACTACCACCGTGCTAAATGGGATAGACTTTGAACAGATCTAGCAACTCAAGACTGGGCATCCATGAGGCGATGTGGGCCATCAGCAGCAGCAGAATTGTATTCAGCCACAATCTGTTACCTCCTGGCCCAGCATCTCCCCCACTCTACCATTACCACCGAGCCAGGGGATCAACCCTGGTTCAGTGAAGAGGGCAGGAGAGCATGCCAGGAGCAACATCAGGCATACAGAAAGATGAGGTGTCAACCTGGTGAAGCTACAACACAGGACTACTTGTCTGCCAAACAGCATAAGCAGCAAGTAATAGACAGAACTAAGCGATTCCACAACAAACGCATCAGATCTAAGCTCTGCAGTCCTGTCACATCCAATCGTTAAATTAACAAAGCTAAAGTTTCTTACATTGCTTATTATACAGCTTGAAAACTATTCATAAAACTAGCAATGCTATAAACTGTATTAAAATCTACACTATACTAACATAGTAGCACAATGGTTAGCACTGTTGCTTCACAGCACCATGGTCCTGGGTTCAATTCCCACTTGGGTCACTATCTGTGCGGAGAGTGCACTTTCTCCCTGTGTCTGCGTGGGTTTCCTCTGGGTGCTCCGGTTTCCTCCCACAAGTCCCGAAAGACGTGCTTGTTAGGTAATTTGGACATTCTGAATTCTCCCTCTGTGTACCCGAACAGGCGCCGGAGTGTGGCGACTCGGGGATTTTCACAGTAACTCCATTGCGTGTTAATGTAAGCCTACTTGCACAATAATAAAGTTTATAGATTATTATAGACCTGTCTCACACACATTATCTCTACTTGTTCACCCCTCTCCTCCTACTCGCTCACATCTTCTCCTGCCTTCTCCCAGAAGTCTGAGAGGCATTCCTTTTTATAGGTCTGCTCCCCGGCTCCATCTGGTGGTAGGGCAAAATATTACATTCACCCTAAATGTGCTCGGTATTATGCATAATGTCACAGCCCCCTTTATTTGAATATGTTTGAAAACATTTTTAAAACGATTCATACATACATATATGGGAATATGCGTACAGCAAATACAATATCATATGTCAGTGAGAACGATATAACAAATACAGAGTGACAGTTCACAGCACGGTAGCATGGTGGTCAGCATAAATGCTTCACAGCTCCAGGGTCCCAGGTTCGATTCCCGGCTGGGTCACTGTCTGTGCGGAGTCTGCACGTCCTCCCCGTGTGTGCGTGGGTTTCCTCCGGGTGCTCCGGTTTCCTCCCACAGTCCAAAGATGTGTGGGTTAGGTGGATTGGCCATGCTAAATTGCCCGTAGTGTCCTAAAAGTAAGGTTAAGGGGGGGTTGTTGGGTTACGGGTATAGGGTGGATACGTGGGTTTGAGTAGGGTGATCATTGCTTGGCACAACATCGAGGGCTGAAGGGCCTGTTCTGTGCTGTACTGTTCTATGTTCTATGTTCAGACAATTGGGCTTCTTTTTTATCCTTGTTCATCTTCTTAATGTACACTATGTAGCATTAGAGCTGTCCTTTGTCTGGTCATTTATTAAGGTAGACATGAACATCTTTGGAAATCTGACATCGCACAAAATTGATTCCGGTTGTGCCGGAGGTAGGTCTGGAGTATGAATTTAATTCTTGATTTTGAGTAAAGCTCTTCGATTTCTTCTATACATTGCTCCTGCTTTCAGTTGGGCAACGTATGGACTTCACTCGTAACCTTTGCTGTTTCAGACCATCCACCAGTCGGATTTTGTATGCGAACAATATCTCCTGGTAGAAGTAGAACTAGTTCCTCAGCATTTCGATTGTAGAATAAACCTTGTTTGTTCTTCTGTTGAAGCATCCTTTCGTGTACCATCTGGTCATCCAGATTTGGAAAAGTTATACCTTGAAGAGGCAGACGTAGTTTTCTACCCATCAACAGTTGGTCTGGCGATAAACCTGACACCAGAGGCGTGGTTCGGTAACTCAACAATGCCAACGATAAATCTTGCTGGTCGCCATATGCCTTTTGGAATAGCTTTGTGATGATTCCAACACCTTTCTCTGCTTTTCCATTTGACTGCAGGAACAATGGACTTGATGTGATGCGTTGGAAGTTGTAGCATTTGGCAAATGAGGAGCACTCCCAATAACTAAAACGTGGACCATTCTCTGTCATTACCGCCAAGGGTATTCCATGTCTTGCAAAAATGGATTATGTGGCTCGAGTGACTGATTGAGCAGTCACATCTGTCAGAGTAACTACTTCTAGATGGTTTGAATAGTAGTCGATTATGATCAGGGAGACTTTACCTCGAAAGTGAAATAAGTTCATCCCGACTTTGGACCATGGGATAGTGATGATTTCACTAAACGTGAATGGCTCTTTCTGTTGCAATGAATGATGCATCTGACATACATCACAGTCTTGCACAAAGTTTTCCACATCCTTGTTTACGCCTGGCCAATAGACTGACTGCCGTGAAAGTCTTTTGCATTTTTCCCATGCCCTGGTGCCCCTCACGGATACAAGCTAGAATTCATCTTCTCATGGATGAGGGAATGACAATTCTATCATGTTTTAGTCGAAAACTATTCATGACAGTGCGTTCATCTTTCATGCTCCTGAAACTATTACAGCTTCCATTGGGCCATCCTTTCGTCACATGTTTCATCACATGCTGAAGCATTCCATCTTTTCTTGTTTCTTCACGCATTGGGCAAAGTTGTGCATCCGACACTGGTAGCATGTCTACTGTGAACTTGACTTGAGCTTCCACATTTAAGATTACCTCTGATGTTGTCTCATCAGTGTGGACAGTGGCATGTGACAAAATATATAAGACAAAAAAGAGTGGCTAAGGTAAATATTGGTCCTTTAGAGGATGAGAAGGGAGTTTTAATAATGGGAAATGAGGAAATGGCTGAGGAACTGAACAGGTTTTTTGGGTCGGTCTTCACAGTGGAAGACACAAATAACATGCCAGCGACTGATAGAAATGAGGCTATGACAGGTGAGGACCTTGAGAGGATTGTTATCACTAAGGAGGTAGTGATGGGCAAGCTAATGGGGCTAAAGGTAGACAAGTCTCCTGGCCCTGATGGAATGCATCCCAGAGTGCTAAAAGAGATGGCTAGGGAAATTGCAGATGCACTAGTGATAATTTACCGAAATTCACTAGACTCTGGGGTGGTCCCGGTGGATTGGAAATTAGCAAACGTGACGCCACTGTTTAAAAAAGGAGGTAGGCAGAAAGCAGGAAATTATAGGCCAGTGAGTTTAACTTCGGTAATAGGGAAGATGCTGGAATCTATCATCAAGGAAGAAATTGCGAGGCATCTGGATAGAAATTGTCCCATTGGGCAGACGCAGCATGGGTTCGTTAAAGGCAGGTCATGCCTAACTAATTTAGTGGAATTTTTTGAGGACATTACCAGTGCAGTAGATAACGGGGAGCCGATGGATGTGGTATATCTGGATTTCCAGAAAGCCTTTGACAAGGTGCCACACAAAAGGTTGCTGCATAAGATAAAGATGCATGGCATTAAGGGTAAAGTAGTAGCATGGATAGAGGATTGGTTAATTAATAGAAAGCAAAGAGTTGGGATAAATGGGTGTTTCTCTGGTTGGCAATCAGTAGCTAGTGGTGTCCCTCAGGGATCCGTGTTGGGCCCACAATTGTTCACAATTTACATTGATGATTTGGAGTTGGGGACCAAGGGCAATGTGTCCAAGTTTGCAGATGACACTAAGATGAGTGGTAAAGCGAAAAGTGCAGAGGATACTGGAAGTCTGCAGAGGGATTTGGATAGGTTAAGTGAATGGGCTCGGGTCTGGCAGATGGAATACAATGTTGACAAATGTGAGGTTATCCATTTTGGTAGGAATAACAGCAAACGGGATTATTATTTAAACGATAAAATATTAAAGCACGCCGCTGTTCAGAGAGACTTGGGTGTGCTAGTGCATGAGTCACAGAAGGTTGGTTTACAAGTGCAACAGGTGATTAAGAAGGCAAATGGAATGTTGTCCTTCATTGCTAGAGGGATGGAGTTTAAGACTAGGGAGGTTATGTTGCAATTGTATAAGGTGTTAGTGCGGCCACACCTGGAGTATTGTGTTCAGTTTTGGTCTCCTTACTTGAGAAAGGACGTACTGGCACTGGAGGGTGTGCAGAGGAGATTCACTAGGTTAATCCCAGAGCTGAAGGGGTTGGATTATGAGGAGAGGTTGAGTAGACTGGGACTGTACTCGTTGGAATTTAGAAGGATGAGGGGGGATCTTATAGAAACATTTAAAATTATGAAGGGAATAGATAGGATAGATGCGGGCAGGTTGTTTCCACTGGCGGGTGACAGCAGAACTAGGGGGCATAGCCTCAAAATAAGGGGAAGTAGATTTAGGACTGAGTTTAGGAGGAACTTCTTCACCCAAAGGGTTGTGAATCTATGGAATTCCTTGCCCAGTGAAGCAGTTGAGGCTCCTTCATTACATGTTTTTAAGGTAAAGATAGATAGTTTTTTGAAGAATAAAGGGATTAAGGGTTATGGTGTTCGGGCCGGAAAGTGGAGCTGAGTCCACAAAAGATCAGCCATGATCTAATTGAATGGCGGAGCAGGCTCGAGGGGCCAGATGGCCTCCTAGTTCTTATGTTCTTATGTGACAGAGCATCGGCCAAGACAAGATCCTAGCCTGGAGTATATGACAATCTCAAGTCATATCTACGAAGTTTCATCAGCATTCTTCGTCGACATGGTGACATGTCATTTAGATCCTTTCTAATTATGTTCACTAAAGGACGATGATCCGTTTCAACTGTGAAACGGGGCAGGCCAAGCACGTAGTAGTGGAATTTGGTTATACCAGTAAGTAAACCGAGACATTCATTTTCTATTTGTGCGTATCTCTGTTCCATTGCATGCGAAGCATATGCAATAGGTTTCCAGAGATCGTTCTCGGTTTTCTGAAGTAGCACAGCTCCAATCCCATTCTTCTTTTTATTTAAATAAATTTAGAGTACCCAATTAATTTTTTCCAATTAAGGGACAATTTAGCATGGACATTCCACCTAGCTTGCACATTTTTAGGTTGTGGGGGCGAAACCCACGCAAACACGGGGAGAATGTGCAAACCCCACACGGACAGTGACCCAGAGTGGGGATCGAACCTGGGACCTCGGCGCCGTGAGGCAGCAGGGCTAACCCACTGCGCCACCGTGCTGCCCTCCAATCCCATTCTGACTGGCATCAGTGGAGATCTTAGTTTCTTTGGCCAAATCAAAGAACGCTAACACTGGGGCTGTTGTCAATGACGACTTCATGTCCTTCCACTCAGCTTCTTGCTGAGTTGTCCACATAAAGGAAACATTCTTCTTCATGAATCTTCTTAAGGCTGTTATTCTGGTCGATAAATTGGGAATGAATTTACCCAAAAAATCCACGACACCAAGCATCCTTAGATTGGCGTTTATATCTTTTGGGATTGGCATTTGACCAATTGCATTTTCTTTAGTTTCATCTTATTGCACGCCATCTTTTGAAATTACATCTCCTCAAAACTTCAATTTCTCTATGCCAAATTGGCATTTGTCTTTGTTTAATTTCAGGCCATGTGAGTCAATTCGCATCATTACTTGCATGAGTCTTGAACAACGTTCTTCTGGCATTGTTGACCATATTATAACGTCATCGATTAGACTCTAACACCAGGTATACCTTTGGTTATCATTTCTATCGCCCTGTGGCATATGTCTGACGCGGAGATAATCCCAAACGGTAGCCTGGTAAAACAGTACCTTCCAAATGGTGCATTGAAACTACACAACTTTCTACTTTGATCATCCAACTGAAGCTGCCAAAATCCTCATGAGACATCCAGTTTCGAAAAGTATTTGGCATGAGCCATCTCTGCAGTGATTGTGATTTCTTCTCATTTTGGGATCGGGTAGTGCTCCCATTTGATATTGTTGAGATCTTTTGGATCTATGCATATGCATAAGCAGCGCCGGCCCTAGGGTTGCTGGCGCCCCGGGCAAGCTGAACTTCGGCGCCCTTGGGGGGGTGGGGCCGAGGGAGGGGGGGCGGGGCCGGGGGGGCCAAGGGGGGGGGGCGGAGGGCGGCGCTGAGGGGGGCGGGGCCGAGGGGGGGGCGGACCAGGGGGGGGCGGACCAGGAGGGGGGCGGGGGGGCAGACCAGGGGGGGGGGGGGCGGACGGGGCGGACCGAGGGGGGGGCGGACCGAGGGGGGGGCGGACCGAGGGGGGGGCGGACCGAGCGGGGGGGGCGGACCAGGGGGGGGGCAGCCCTGGGGGAGGGCGGCCACCGCGCATGCGCTGGTTGGCACCGGCCCAACTGCGCATGCGCGGGACCCGAGTCTGGCGCCCCCTAGCACATGGCGCCCCGGGCGACTGCCCGAGTTGCCGGTGCCTTGAGCCGGCCCTGATCCTTCAGACGGTCTCTTAAAGGTGCTGCCACTCTGCGAGGTGGATGTATTAGTGGCTCAGCATCGCTCTTCAGCTGATTGCTATAAATGAACAATAGCATGCCCATTCCACTGAATACATTTGGGAATTTTCATCGGATCTCCTCTATCTCACCACTTAAAGAACCAATAGATTAGTTGGCACTAACTTTAGTTGTAAGCATGCATGCATACCTATCGATGATGATTTAGTTGAGTCAACTATCTCAAACACTGAGTGAATGCCTATCTTATGGTTCTTGACTGTGAGGCTGCAGGAACCTTCTGTTGCAATTTTGTTTCCATTGTAGTCAGTTAGACAACATTTGGACAATTGTATCTGCGGAGACTTTTTGATTAGTGTTAGATCAGTAGCTGCAATTAGATTAGCATGAGCACCTATGTCAAGCTTAAATAAAACATTTGAATTATTCACGTTCACTGGAACAGTCCCATCCCTCTTCTGATCCGTGGGTTGAAATTTGTTATTTTTATCAGTGTCCAATTGATTGACCCTGGTAACCACATCAACTATGAAAGTGTCTTCTAGAGTATGCTTAGCTGTTTCTAAATTTGAATGAGAATTTTTTTCTTCTGCACCTTGATTTTCGCACACTCCGTACTTTCTTGTTGTATTTGAACAATTGTTTGGAGTCATATACTGGTTTCGCTGAGGTTGAACGGCATTGGAAGGCAAAATGATTTGAATTACCGCATTGCGAACATTTTTTTCCAAGTGCAGGGCAATTTCTTCAGAAGTGGGCGTGTCCACAACACGTACACGTCATTACGCTGCTTGCGTCACGTTCAAAATGGCCACCTGCAGTGGTGCGCTGGTTTCTGAACTGCATCACCAATTTAATGGCGTCGCCCATGTTCTCCGATTTCGCGCCCTTTTCCCGAGCCTTAAACTCTGCACATTGGTTTGTAGCTTGTTCGCTGGCCTTACGGAGATTAATCGCTTCATCTAAAGGCAGCGTTGCATGCCAAAGTAAACATTGACGCAATCTCTCATCATTAACCCCAAAAACAATTTGATCACAGATGAGTGAATCCGCTACTGATGAAAAATTGCAAGCCTGAGCTCGCAGTCTTAGAATAGTAATAAATGAATCAATTGAGTCGCCTTGTTGCTGCATCCTTTTTTTTAAACATGTAGGGCTCATAAGTTTCATTCACCTGGGCTTTGCAGGGGATGTCGAATTTTTTGATTACCAGTTCAAATTTGTTTTTATCATTACTGTCTTCAAATTGGAATGAATTGTACAACTCAATTGCTTGTGGTTCAGCTACAGTCAGGAGAAACACAATTTTACCTGGTCAGTGGCAGACTCCAGCGCGGAGGCAGATAAATACAATTCAAACTGTTGTTTGAAAGTTTTCCAATTGAGATCAGGTTTAGCAGTTGTCTTGAAGTGCCTGGGCTTCTGCAGACCTTCCATCTTCCAGGTTGGAACTCGGTGCTGTCAACAAGATCAGGTAAGTGGTGCAATGCTTCTTTTCTTTTAGCTTATCTCCCTAGCCGACTGCTATGCTTTCAGGAATCACTCCTGGGAACCATGTGGTGTTCTTTGTGTTGTTAATACTCAGGATTAGTGGACACAAAGATCACAAAGCTAAGTTAAATTGACAAAGCTAAATTTGATTACACTGCTTGTTATACAGTTTGCACACTATTCCTAAAGCTAGCAATACTATAAACTATAATTACAAACTACGCTATACTAACACCTACCTCACACACATTGGGCTGGATTCTCTGCCCCGCCGCGCCTCATTTCTGTTTCACCCCGCCGGCGGGATGCTCCTTTATGCCGGCTAGTCAATGGGCTAGTCAATGGGGTTTCCCATTGTGGGGCAGCCTCACGCCGTCGGGAAAACCCCCGGGCTGCCGGCAAAACGGAGCATCCCGCCAGCGGAGAATCCAGCCCACTATCTCTACTTGTTCTCTGCTCCTACTCTCTCTCACCTTCTCCCAGAAATCTGAGGTATTCCTTCTGATAGGTCTGCTCTGCCACTGCATCTGGTGCCAGGATAAAATATTACATTGACCCTTAATGTGCTAGACATTATACATAATGTCACAAAAGACTGCAGCGGTTCATGAAGGCAGCTCACCACCACCTTCTGAAGGGCATCGAGGGATGGGCAACAAGTGCTGGCCTAACTAGCGACGCCCACATCCCACACATGATTTGAAACAAAATGCTGACATGCAGATAGATTTCCATTTCCATGTATTTACACTATCGTCTTTCCTCATTCTATTTATGCAACAGCTTTACAAACATGTAGATCTACATGCTTGTGAGCCAATAAATTATATAAACGAATCTAACTTACCCAAGCACACTCCACCATAATGATTATTCATTGTGTAAATTGCGCATAAAATCATCAAGTAACTTTTAAGGAATTTTATATATGGCCGTAAGTTCCGATCTCTAGGGTGTCGGATTTCGGGAAATACCCCAAAGATGTGCTGGGTATCCCGTTTGGAAGTTCACTGGTAAGGATACGGGATATTAGCCCAGCAGTGCCAATTGCCTTGAGATGGAACCTTCTGATTTGAAACACTAATGTTGAATGGTTTTGACAGGATTACACAAATAAATAACCATAAAGTGTTCAAAGAAGTAAAACCTCTTTTAATTTCTGGCTAACCATTATACAGAGCCACACTGACCCACCCACGCAACTTCCCCCACAACCTCAAACATGCAGAGACGTCCCCCAGCCCCCAACTACCCCCACCCCCATGGGTGACCCCCACCACCTTGACACCCCAGATGTCTCCCTCCAACATCCCACCGACTTCCAACTAACCACCCACAGGACTCTCCGCACCATCAATGAACCAAAACCCCAGAATTGAACTTCCCAACCCACGGCATTCTCCCCATGGGGCTTCTTCCCCCTGTCAGGGTCACCTCTCACCCCAACGAGGCCTCAACTCAACCAAACGCACCTCACTAAAGTCTGACCCTATCCAATCCGGCTGAGGCCCCTGAAGCCTGACCCTCCGCCTAGAGATCTGACAGTGTACCCCCTGAGGTCCAATGTGACCCTCGCGAGACCAACCCTCCCTCCCCGAGGCCTGACCCAACCCGACACCCAAATCCTCCCCACTAACCTTATACACTTACCTTCTTCCTGTCCTGTCAAAGACCTTTAAATTTCACTGGGCCTAAATTACCTGCTTTACCACAGCTGATACTGTATGAAGGGAGTGTGGCATCCTTCCCATTGACAGATCAGTCGTTCAATGCTAGGCCCCGGAGATACGTGGATCTCTCCTGGCCTGAGTCGGAAGTTTGGGCAAGGCAGCATTTCAGGTAAGAAACGAGGAGCAGAGTGGTGATCCAACGCTGATTCCCACTCTGAGGAAGTTCAGGCCCTAATATTATATCATGTGAGCCAAACGATACATTAAATTGAGCATTTCTTCCAGTACACATCCTGCGAAAAGTGGAGAACAATGAGAATGTGCAATCACTGTCACAATAGTCTCCTTCTCCATGTGAAATAAATCTGTAATTAGAAATGCAGAATTTTTATTCATACTCATGCGCAATATTTATTTTTGAAATTAATTGTGGAGGGTGGGGTGGGGGTGGTGAGGGGTGGGGAGGAAGACAAGACTGAAGGTTTGTTTAATACTCTTGCACCAGCCCTGATGGACAATAAAGGCCTCACCAGCGACACGCACATCCCAAAAACAAATTGAAATAAAGCGTTGCTGCTCGTTGAGACTTTGGGAGCGTGTAACTGACAGATTTCCCTTCAATTATTGTTGCAGTGTCATGCAAAAGATTTATTTTGCAAGGAAAAAGGTTTTACCAAATAACATTTCTGTTGTACGACCATGTTTATAATGGGCACAGTAAAAGCCTGATAAATATATTGTGACAATTTTGTCACAAACTCAGCCAAACAAAGTTATCTCATCAAGCAGGCCACTTGACATCGTAATGGCAAAAATAGAGTTTGGTCTGGTTAAAAACACTTCCTGAAACAAGGGTAAGATTCGTACTTGGACATCTGTCCATAGAGCCGTGTATGTTATTATATTCTGCGTGTTCAGTTTCAGGGCTCTCCATACAATTAATTGATGCTTGATGGTATTCATCCCATTAATTAAGGATTAATGATGGAACACAAAGATAAATTCCCAACAGTGAAAGAGACCAAAATCTTTCAATGGTTGAGAGCGTAACTCTTAGCATACTCAGGGTTGTTTAGCAAATGTTGTCAAATCACAAGGTCAAATCTCGGGGGCAATTCATCCCCCCCCCCACCCCCCCTGTGCTGCATGTAGCGCACCTCCCACTATTCCCAGGGAAAAATGGGAGAGCTCCTAAATGGTGTTCACGCTGGGACATTGAAAAACACAATGCTCCTGGCCCATCGCGCTCAGCGCAATCTGCTCCCCGCCATCGATGGGCATGAACCAGTCTTGCATATTTAAATGAATAATTAAACCAGTGTAAATATGAAATTCCAGGTTTTAGCTGTTGTTGTCTCCTGGCCCCGGGATTCACTGCCTTCACCGGCACAGCCTGAGGCCAGCAGGAATCACTAATAGTCTCCATCAACAGAGACCACAGGTGATGACCACATGTGGGATTTGGGGACATTGGAGAGCAGGGCAGGGCATGTCCCTGGGGGGGTGGGGTGGGGGGGTGGGGGGGGATTGAGAGGGAGATTATGAACTGGGGCCTGAAGGATGCTTAGAGGAAGGCATGGGGAGGGGGCTGAAGGGGAGGGCAGCTTTAAAGGAGGGGCCTTCGGTGACCCCATAGCACGGTGTCTATCAATTGGGAGGCGGGGATCACTGGTACTAATGATGGCCGATGCCCAAAAGCAATGGGGGGGGGGGGGCTCTGCCAGCGAGTAGGATGGGGGGTGGGTTTGTAGGGTTGTCTGGCGATCGGGGCACCCTTTAAAAACTTGGCCTGATCTCCGAGGAGCCGATCTGATCTGCATCTTTAAGTTTTGCACATCTCTTTCCTGGCGGATATCTCCCCAGGTTCCAAAGAAGTGACTAAGTGTGAATGGATTAAGATGGGAATTATGCCGGAGCAGCCGAGGATAATTCCACCCCTAATATTGGAATCTGTGTTTTGTGTTTTGCAAGCACAGACTGGGTACAGTCACCACCTTGTCTGTTGTGAACGGCCAAAGGAAGGTGCTGTTTGATACTATCTGTCAGTCATTGGGATGTACGGCCGACATTCCTCACATCGCACACGCACTGACATTCATATATCACATTATTCAATTGTGTGACAGGTAGAACATCTTTTTGCCTTGGACAAGGCCACTTGTGTTGCTACTGCACAGTAGCAGCGTGAAACAGCTGCTTCATCCGTTGCTCAAATGTTTGAGACACTTTACCCTTCCAGGGCAATCTGAGATAGACTGGCAACTTTTCAGAACCGAGAGTGACAGCTTTAGGCCCATTCATCAGTTTGCACAGTAAACAGAGAGCAATGACTTGACCATTATCCTGTAGCACAGCTTTGATACACCTTAGTTCAGCATCAAACTAGCAGAGTCAGCAAATGGCGCAGACCCGAATGACAAGGTTGCTGATGTGGCATGTGGAATGTGGAAATCGCAGTGTCTAAATAGACCAGCGAAGGTAGGATTGCAGTCAGGAACCGCCTGGCAGATTTCTCAACTGGCATGCCAAGCACATTTGGCTGCTCCATCTTAATGGTGAATTTGAGTGCAGGTTGGAGTCCGTTAAGGTGTGGAAGGAAATTCTTACATGCAGTCTACGTGCAGTCTTACATTCTAACTGTCAGCCATCAGTTAACTGCCACATTCTGCGTGGCAACACATCTACCAATCAGAGTCCATTTGTCAACCAATCAGCACTCTTGAGCGGGATTATCTGCCCCCCCCCCAGCCGCTCCGATCCTCGGCAGCGCTCCGTCCGCTGGCGGCGAGATTCTCTCTTCCTGCCGCTTGTCAACGGGATTTCCCATTGAAACCATCCCATGTTGCCGAGAAACCTGAGGGCGGGCATGCGCTGTCAGTGGGAAAACATAGAGCCGACGGCTGGAGAATTCCGGCCCGCTTCTCGTGAAGTATAAATTAGTTGGGCGGGATTTACTGAACAACCGCCGTGTGTTTTTCGCGGAGGCGGCCCGCCAGCAGGATTTTCTGGTCCTACCAGCGTCAATGGGATTTCCCGTTCATAGATCATAGAATTTACAGTGCTGAAGGAGGCCATTCGGCCCATCGAGTCTGCATTGGCCCTTGGAAATAGCACCCTACTTAAGCCCACACCTCCACCCTATCCCCATAACCCAGTAGCCCCACCTAACATTTTGTTTTAGACACTAAGGGGGTCAGTCCACCTAACCTGCACATCTTTGGACTGTGGGAGGAAACCGGAGTACCCGGAGGAAACCCACGCAGACACGGGGGGAACGTGCAGCTCCGCACAGACAGTGACCCAAGCCGGGAATCGAAACTGGGACCGGGAGCTGTGAAGCAACTGTGCTAACCACTGTGCTACCGGGCCGTTGACTGCCGCCCTCATCACCGGGAAATCCGTGTGCTGTCGGTGTGACCGGATTATCCCGCCGGCGTGAACTGCCGGTAAATTCTGCCCGTTGTTCCCATTACATTCAGCATTCTTGCAAACTGAGCTGTGAAGTGCAAGATGAAAAGTTTTGCCAACGTGGTCTCTTTTTTCAGCAACATTCAAGTTCTGCATGACAATGCGACTACTTCAAATGTGCTTCATTATTAATAATAATAATAATCGCTTGTTGTCACAAGTCGGCTTCAATTAAGTTACTGTGAAAAGCCCCTAGTCGCCACATTCCGGCGCCTGTTCGGGGAGGCTGGTACGGGAATTGAACCCACGCTGCTGGCCTTGTTCTGCATTACAAGCCAGCTGTTTAGCCCACTGTGCTAAACCGGCCCTATTAGCTGTAAATTTCTTCAGCAAAGTTTAAGGAACTGATGAGTCAAACAACATTTTGTACTCTATCAGCATCATTGGAGTGCGGTTTCATCCCACAACCTTCTGACCCGGATGCCAGAGTGTCACCACAGAGTCGCTGCTGGCACACAGTATCTATGAGAATGTGATACAAGTGTGAACCTGTAAAAATGATGGTTAAGGGTGGGATGCGATGCCAGGCACATAAATTTGCCCCTTAACACGTCGTGTCCAGGTCCATTTTCTGCAGCATTAAGAGTGCTGTTAACTGCCACGTTCTACTTGTGGTGTGTGACAATCAAATCTGTTTTCTGAATTGTTCATGCTGCTTAAACACCCACAGAGTAAAAACTCAAAAATTCAGTGGCAGACTTGTGCGAGAATATTTACAAGTATGGCCAGCTTGCTAGTGATCCTTAGTTTATGGAACACAGATTCACCTTTAATTTGTTTGTCGTTGGTGTGCATCAGTTTTTCAGAAAGGACAGCTAGATATGAGATACGCGTATTTGGTGCCTGCACTAATGTTCTGCCTGTCTCCCTCGGTCGGTTTAAATGCTTTTCAATTCAGCTTGCAAATAGGAAATGTTGGGAAAACATGTACGGAATCCTACTGCAAAAAAATTCCGTCTAAAAGGAGTGGCTAGCTGCTGCTGTCTATGTAAGGAGCGAAATCATGAGGAGGTAACAATTTAATCAGGATATTGCCAAGAATTCACTCATAACATGATTGCAAGTATGTGATATAACTGCAGTGCAAAACACAGAGTAGGATTTTGGCCTATTTTAGATTGCCAGGGTTTTCTTCAATGACGGTGGAATACTGTTCCGGATTCTGTAAGCAAAGATTGCAATGTATAGAATCATAGAACTTGCAGTGCAGAAGGAGGCCATTCAGCCCATCGAGTCTGCACCTGCCCTTGGAAAGAGCACCCTATCCAAGCCCACACCTCCATCCTATCCCCGTAACCCAGTAACCCCACCCCACCTTTTTTGGACACTAAGGTCAATCCACCTAACCTGCATATCTTTGGACTGTTGGAGGAAACCCGGAGGAAACCCACGCAGAAACAGGGAGAACGTGCAGACTCCACACAGACAGTGATCCAGTGGGGAATCGAACCTGGGACCCTGGAGCTGTGAAGCAACTGTGCTAAGCACTGTGCTACCGTGCTGCCCTCTGAGGTAACTACAGAATAAGCTTAATATTGCAACATCGCAACGCAAAAAATGCTTTTCTCATGCTTTTTAGGAACATGTTTATGTCTTTTCTTTTTGCTTCTTTGGCTTCTATTGTGGCCATTTTCATTCTCACATCTTTCGTGGCCAATAGGAGAGGCTGAGTGAGTGCGCAAAGGTTTGGCAGATGGAATACAAAGTGGAGAAGTGTGGGGCTATCCACTTTGGTTGGAAAAAAACAGAAGTATCTCACACGGCGAGAGTTGAGGAAATGTTGAATTTCAAAGTGTTTTGGTTCCGGAGTGACTGGAAGCTAACGTGCAGGTACAGCAAGCGACTGAGGAGGCAATAGGTATGTTGGCCTTTATCACAAGAGGTCTTGAGTAAAGGAGTGAAGATGTCTTCCTGCAGTTGTACTTGGCCTTGGTGAAACCGCTGTAGTTGCTCAGAAACATCCTGAAAAACCTGCCCGAAAGTGGACTTGGGTAAATTCCGCTGAATCACGCCCTGAGGGTCAATTTGGGCGGCTAAGCCAGAGAGAAGCCAGCTGCTCCAGCGTGATTCATATCACAATCCATCCAACTCGGTCATATTGTTGGAGCTTGGGGAGATTCCAAGGTGCCAAAGGTCAGTGCTAGAGGACAGTGTGGTCAGTGCTAGAGGGCAGTGCGGAGGGTCAGTGCTAGAGGGCAGTGCGGGGTCAGTACTAGAGGGCAGTGCGGGGTCAGTGCTAGAGGGCAGTGTGGGGTCAGTGCTAGAGGGCAGTGTGGTCAATGCTAGAGGGCAGTGCGGAGGGTCAGTGCTAGAGGGCAGTGCGGGGTCAGTGCTAGAGGGCAGTGCGGGGTCAGTGCTAGAGGGCAGTGCGGGGTCAATGCGAGAGGGCAGTGTGGTCAGTGTTAGAGGGCAGTGTGTGGTCAGTGTAAGAGGGCAGTGTGTGGTCAGTGTTAGAGGGCAGTGTGTGGTCAGTGTTAGAGGGCAGTGTGGGGTCAGTGCTAGAGGGCAGTGTGGGGTCAGTGCTAGAGGGCAGTGCGGGGTCAGTGCTATAGGGCAGTGTGGGGTCAGTGTTAGAGGGCAGTGTGTGGTCAGTGTTAGAGGGCAGTGTGGTCAGTGCTAGAGGGCAGTGTGGGGTCAGTGCTAGAGGGCAGTGTGTGGTCAGTGCTAGAAGGCAGTGTGGTCAATGCTAGAGGGCAGTGCGGGGTCAGTGCTAGAGGGCAGTGTGTGGTCAGTGCTAGAGGGCAGTGCGGAGGGTCAGTGCTGGAGGGTAGTGTAGGGTCAGTGCTAGAGGGCAGAGTGGTCAGTGCTAGAGGGCAGTGTGCGGTCAGTGCTAGAGGGCAGTGCGGGGTCAGTGCTAGAGGGCAGTGCGGGGTCAGTGCTAGAGGGCAGTGTGTGGTCAGTGCTAGAGGGCAGTGCGGAGGGTCAGTGCTAGAGGGCAGTGCGGGGTCAGTGCTAGAGGGCAGTGCGGGGTCAGTGCTAGAGGGCAGTGTGTCGTCAGTTCCAGAGGGCAGTGCGGGGTCCGTGCTAGAGGGCAGTGTGGGGTCAGTGCTAGAGGGCAGTGTGGTCAATGCTAGAGGGCAGTGCGGAGGGTCAGTGCTAGAGGGCAGTGCGGGGTCAGTGCTAGAGGGCAGTGCGGGGTCAGTGATAGAGGGCAGTGTGGGGTCAATGCTAGAGGGCAGTGCGGGGTCAGTGCCAGAGGGCAGTGTGGGGTCAGTGCTAGCGGGCAGTGTGGGGTCAGTGCTAGAGGGCAGTGTGGGGTCAATGCTTGAGGGCAGTGTGGTCAGTGCTAGAGGGCAGCGTGGGGTCAGTGCTAGCGGGCAGTGTGGGGTCAGTGCTAGAGGGCAGTGTGGGGTCAATGCTTGAGGGCAGTGTGGTCAGTGCTAGAGGGCAGTGTGGGGTCAGTGCTAGAGGGCAGTGTGGGGTCAGTGCTAGAGGGCAGTGCGGGGTCAGTGCTAGAGGGCAGTGCGGGGTCAGTGCTAGAGGGCAGTGTGTGGTCAGTGCTAGAGGGCAGTGCGGAGGGTCAGTGCTAGAGGGCAGTGCGGGGTCAGTGCTAGAGGGCAGTGCGGGGTCAGTGCTAGAGGGCAGTGTGTCGTCAGTTCCAGAGGGCAGTGCGGGGTCCGTGCTAGAGGGCAGTGTGGGGTCAGTGCTAGAGGGCAGTGTGGTCAATGCTAGAGGGCAGTGCGGAGGGTCAGTGCTAGAGGGCAGTGCGGGGTCAGTGCTAGAGGGCAGTGCGGGGTCAGTGATAGAGGGCAGTGTGGGGTCAATGCTAGAGGGCAGTGCGGGGTCAGTGCCAGAGGGCAGTGTGGGGTCAGTGCTAGCGGGCAGTGTGGGGTCAGTGCTAGAGGGCAGTGTGGGGTCAATGCTTGAGGGCAGTGTGGTCAGTGCTAGAGGGCAGCGTGGGGTCAGTGCTAGCGGGCAGTGTGGGGTCAGTGCTAGAGGGCAGTGTGGGGTCAATGCTTGAGGGCAGTGTGGTCAGTGCTAGAGGGCAGTGTGGGGTCAGTGCTAGAGGGCAGTGCGGGGTCAGTGCTAGAGGGCAGTGCGAGGTCAGTGCTAGAGGGCAGTGCGGGGTCAGTGCTAGTGGGCAGTGCGGGGTCAGTGCTAGAGGGCAGGGTGTGGTCAGTGTTAGAGGGCAGCGTGGGGTCAGTGCTAAAGGGCAGTGTGGTCAATGCTAGAGGGCAGTGCGGGGTCAGTGCTAGAGGGCAGAGCGGGGTCAGTGCTAGAGGGCAGTGTGTGGTCAGTGTTAGAGGGCAGTGTGGTCAATGTTAGAGGGCAGTGCGGGGTCAGTGCTAGAGGGCAGTGCGGGGTCAGTGCTAGAGGGCAGTGCGGGGTCAGTGCTAGAGGGCAATGCGGGGTCAGTGCTAGAGGGCAGTGTGGGGTCAGTGCTAGAGGGCAGTGTGTGGTCAGTGCAAGAGGGCAGGGCCGGGTCAGTGCTAGAGGGCAGTGCGGGGTCAGTGCTAGAGGGCAGTGCGGGGTCAGTGCTAGAGGGCAGTGCGGGGTCAGTGCTAGAGGGCAGTGCGGGGTCAGTGCTAGAGGGCAGGGTGTGGTCAGTGTTAGAGGGCAGCGTGGGGTCAGTGCTAGAGGGCAGTGTGGTCAATGCTAGAGGGCAGTGCGGGGTCAGTGCTAGAGGGCACAGCGGGGTCAGTGCTAGAGGGCAGTGTGTGGTCAGTGTTAGAGGGCAGTGTGGTCAATGCTAGAGGGCAGTGCGGGGTCAGTGCTAGAGGGCAGTGCGGGGTCAGTGCTAGAGGGCAGTGCGGGGTCAGTGCTAGAGGGCAGTGCGGGGTCAGTGCTAGAGGGCAGTGTGGGGTCAGTGCTAGAGGGCAGTGTGTGGTCAGTGCAAGAGGGCAGTGTGGTCAATGCTAGAGGGCAGTGCGGGGTCAGTGCTAGAGGGCAGTGCGGGGTCAGTGCTAGAGGGCAGTGTGGAGTCAGTGCTAGAGGGCAGTGCGGGTCAGTGCTACAGGGCAGTGCGGGGTCAGTGGTAGAGGGCAGTGTGTGGTCAGTGCTAGAGGGCAGTGCGGGGTCAGTGCTAGAGGGCAGTGCGGGGTCAGTGCTAGAGGGCAATGCGGGGTCAGTGCTAGAGGGCAGTGCGAGGTCAGTGTTAGAGGGCAGTGTGTGGTCAGTGTTAGAGGGCAGCGTGGGGTCAGTGCTAGAGAGCAGTGCGGGGTTAGTGCTAGAGGGCAGTGCGGGGTCAGTGCTAGAGGGCAGTGCGAGGTCAGCCCTAGAGGGCAGTGTGGTCAGTGCTAGCGGGCAGTGCGGGGTCAGTGCTAGAGGGCAGTGTGGGGTCAGTGCTAGAGGGCAGTGTGGGGTCAGTGCTAGAGGGCAGCGCGGGGTCAGTGCTAGAGGGCAGTGTGGGGTCAGTGCTAGAGGGCAGTGCGGGGTCAGTGCTAGAGGGCAGTGTGGGGTCAGTGCTAGAGGGCAGTGTGGGGTCAGTGCTAGAGGGCAGTGTGGGGTCAGTGCTAGAGGGCAGTGCGGGGTCAGTGCTAGA
The DNA here is from genome assembly GCF_902713615.1 of Scyliorhinus canicula. Lineage (NCBI taxonomy): Eukaryota > Metazoa > Chordata > Chondrichthyes > Carcharhiniformes > Scyliorhinidae > Scyliorhinus > Scyliorhinus canicula. The sequence continues at coordinate 195,295,889 of NC_052154.1, read as the reverse complement.
GGGCAGTGTGGGGTCAGTGCTAGAGGGCAGAGTGGGGTCAGTGCTAGAGGGCAGCGTGGGGTCAGTGCTAGAGGGCAGCGTGGGGTCAGTGCTAGAGGGCAGTGCGGGGTCAGTGCTAGAGGGCAGTGGTGTCAGTGCTAGAGGGCAGTGTGGTCAGTGCTAGAGGGCAGCGTGGGGTCAGTGCTAGAGGGCAGTGTGGGGTCAGTGCTAGAGGGCAGTGTGTGGTCAGTGCTAGAGGGCAGTGTGTGGTCAGTGCTAGAGGGCAGCGTGGGGTCAGTGCTAGAGGGCAGAGCGGGGTCAGTATTAGAGAGCAGTGCAGGGTCAGTGCTAGAGGGCAGGGCGGGGTTAGTGCTAGAGGGCAGTGCGGGGTCAGTGCTAGAGGGCAGTGTGGTCAGTGCTAGAGGGCAGTGTGGGGTCAGTGCTAGAGGGCAGTGCGGGGTTAGTGCTAGAGGGCAGTGTGGTCAGTGCTAGAGGGCAGTGCGGAGGGTCAGTGCTAGAGGGCAGTGCGGGGTCAGTGTTAGAGGGCAGTGCGGGGTTAGTGCTAGAGGGCAGTGCGGGGTCAGTGCTAGAGGGCAGTGCAGGGTCAGTGCTAGAGGGCGGCGTGGGGTCAGTGCTAGAGGGCAGTGCGGGGTCAGTGCTAGAGGGCAGTGGTGTCAGTGCTAGAGGGCAGTGTGGTCAGTGCTAGAGGGCAGCGTGGGGTCAGTGCTAGAGGGCAGTGTGGGGTCAGTGCTAGAGGGCAGTGTGTGGTCAGTGCTAGAGGGCAGTGTGTGGTCAGTGCTAGAGGGCAGCGTGGGGTCAGTGCTAGAGGGCAGAGCGGGGTCAGTGCTAGAGGGCAGTGCGGGGTCAGTGCTAGAGGGCAGTGCGGGGTCAGTGCTAGAGGGCAGTGCGGGGTCAGTGCTAGAGAGCAGTGTGGGGTCAGTGCTAGAGGGCAGAGTGGGGTCAGTGCTAGAGGGCAGGGCGGGGTTAGTGCTAGAGGGCAGTGCGGGGTCAATGCTAGAGGGCAGCGTGGGGTCAGTGCTAGAATGCTAGAGGGCAGTGCGGGGTCAATGCTAGAGGGCAGTGTGTGGTCAGTGCTAGAGGGCAGTGCGGGGTCAGTGCTAGAGGGCAGTGGGGTCAGTGCTAGAGGGCAGTGCGGGGTCAGTGCTAGAGGGCAGTGTGGTCAGTGCTAGAGGGCAGTGTGGGGTCAGTGCTAGAGGGCAGTGCGGGGTTAGTGCTAGAGGGCAGTGCGGGGTCAGTGCTAGAGGGCAGTGTGGGGTCAGTGATAGAGGGCAGTGTGGTCAGTGCTAGAGAGCAGTGTGGGGTCAGTGCTAGAGGGCAGTGCGGGGTTAGTGCTAGAGGGCAGTGTGGGGTCAGTGCTAGAGGGCAGAGTGGGGTCAGTGCTAGAGGGCAGTGTGTGGACAGTGCTAGAGGGCAGTGTGGGGTCAGTGCTAGAGGGCAGTGTGTGGTCAATGCTAGAGGGCAGTGTGGGGTCAGTGCTAGAGAGCAGTGTGGGGTCAGTGCTAGAGGGCAGTGTGCGGTCAGTGTAAGAGGGCAGTGTGTGGTCAGTGTTAGAGGGCAGTGTGTGGTCAGTGCTAGAGGGCAGTGTGTGGCCAATGCTAGAGCGCAGTGTGGGGTCAGTGCTAGAGGGCAGTGTGTGGTCAGTGCTAGAGGGCAGTGCGGGGTCAGTGCTAGAGGGCAGTGCGGGGTCAGTGCTAGAGGGCAGAGCGGGGTCAATGCTAGAGGGCAGTGTGGTCAGTGTTAGAGGGCAGTGTGTGGTCAGTGTTAGAGGGCAGTGTGTGGTCAGTGTTAGAGGGCAGTGTGTGGTCAGTGTTAGAGGGCAGTGTGGGGTCAGTGCTAGAGGGCAGTGCGGAGGGTCAGTGCTGGAGGGTAGTGTAGGGTCAGTGCTAGAGGGCAGAGTGGTCAGTGCTAGAGGGCAGTGTGCGGTCAGTGCTAGAGGGCAGTGCGGGGTCAGTGCTAGAGGGCAGTGTGGGGTCAGTGCTAGAGGGCAGTGCGGAGGGTCAGTGCTAGAGGGCAGTGCGGGGTCAGTGCTAGAGGGCAGTGCGGGGTCAGTGCTAGAGGGCAGTGTGTCGTCAGTTCCAGAGGGCAGTGCGGGGTCAGTGCTAGAGGGCAGTGTGTGGTCAATGCTAGAGGGCAGTGCGGAGGGTCAGTGCTAGAGGGCAGTGTGGGGTCAGTGCTACAGGGCAGTGTGGTCAGTGCTAGAGGGCAGTGCGGGGTCAGTGCTAGAGGGCAGTGTGTGGTCAGTGCTAGAGGGCAGTGTGGTCAGTGCTAGCGGGCAGCGTGGGGTCAGTGCTAGAGGGCAGTGTGGGGTCAGTGCTAGAGGGCAGTGGTGTCAGTGCTAGAAGGCAGTGTGGTCAGTGCTAGAGGGCAGCATGGGGTCAGTGCTAGAGGGCAGTGTGGGGTCAGTGCTAGAGGGCAGTGTGTGGTCAGTGCTAGAGGGCAGTGTGTGGTCAGTGCTAGAGGGCAGCGTGGGGTCAGTGCTAGAGGGCAGAGCGTGGTCAGTATTAGAGAGCAGTGCAGGGTCAGTGCTAGAGGGCAGGGCGGGGTTAGTGCTAGAGGGCAGTGCGGGGTCAATGCTAGAGGGCAGCGTGGGGTCAGTGCTAGAGGGCAGTGCGGGGTCAATGCTAGAGGGCAGTGTGTGGTCAGTGCTAGAGGGCAGTGCGGGGTCAGTGCTAGAGGGCAGTGGGGTCAGTGCTAGAGGGCAGTGCGGGGTCAGTGCTAGAGGGCAGTGTGGTCAATGCTAGAGGGCAGTGCGGGGTCAGTGGTAGAGGGCAGTGCGGGGTCAGTGCTAGAGGGCAGTGTGGGGTCAGTGCTAGAGGGCAGTGCGGGGTTAGTGCTAGAGGGCAGTGCGGGGTCAGTGCTAGAGGGCAGTGTGGGGTCAGTGATAGAGGGCAGTGTGGGGTCAGTGCTAGAGGGCAGTGTGGGGTCAATGCTAGAGGGCAGTGTGTGGTCAGTGCTAGAGGGCAGTGTGTGGTCAGTGCTAGAGGGCAGTGCGGGGTCAGTGCTAGAGGGCAGTGCGGGGTCAGTGCTAGAGGGCAGTGTGGTCAGTGCTAGAGGGCAGTGCGGGGTTAGTGCTAGAGGGCAGTGTGGGGTCAGTGCTAGAGGGCAGAGTGGGGTCAGTGCTAGAGGGCAGTGTGTGGACAGTGCTAGAGGGCAGTGTGGGGTCAGTGCTAGAGGGCAGTGTGTGGTCAATGCTAGAGGGCAATGTGTGGTCAGTGCTAGAGAGCAGTGTGGGGTCAGTGCTAGAGGGCAGTGCGGGGTTAGTGCTAGAGGGCAGTGTGGGGTCAGTGCTAGAGGGCAGAGTGGGGTCAGTGCTAGAGGGCAGTGTGTGGACAGTGCTAGAGGGCAGTGTGGGGTCAGTGCTAGAGGGCAGTGTGTGGTCAATGCTAGAGGGCAATGTGGGGTCAGTGCTAGAGAGCAGTGTGGGGTCAGTGCTAGAGGGCAGTGTGCGGTCAGTGTAAGAGGGCAGTGTGTGGTCAGTGTTAGAGGGCAGTGTGTGGTCAGTGCTAGAGGGCAGTGTGTGGTCAATGCTAGAGGGCAATGTGGGGTCAGTGCTAGAGAGCAGTGTGGGGTCAGTGCTAGAGGGCAGTGTGTGGTCAGTGCTAGAGGGCAGTGCGGGGTCAGTGCTAGAGGGCAGTGCGGGGTCAGTGCTAGAGGGCAGTGCGGGGTCAATGCTAGAGGGCAGTGTGGTCAGTGTTAGAGGGCAGTGTGTGGTCAGTGTTAGAGGGCAGTGTGTGGTCAGTGTTAGAGGGCAGTGTGTGGTCAGTGTTAGAGGGCAGTGTGGTCAGTGCTAGAGGGCAGTGTGGGGTCAGTGCTAGAGGGCAGTGCGGAGGGTCAGTGCTGGAGGGTAGTGTAGGGTCAGTGCTAGAGGGCAGAGTGGTCAGTGCTAGAGGGCAGTGTGCGGTCAGTGCTAGAGGGCAGTGCGGGGTCAGTGCTAGAGGGCAGTGTGTGGTCAGTGCTAGAGGGCAGTGCGGAGGGTCAGTGCTAGAGGGCAGTGCGGGGTCAGTGCTAGAGGGCAGTGCGGGGTCAGTGCTAGAGGGCAGTGTGTCGTCAGTTCCAGAGGGCAGTGCGGGGTCAGTGCTAGAGGGCAGTGTGGGGTCAGTGCTAGAGGGCAGTGTGGTCAATGCTAGAGGGCAGTGCGGAGGGTCAGTGCTAGAGGGCAGTGCGGGGTCAGTGCTAGAGGGCAGTGCGGCGTCAGTGATAGAGGGCAGTGTGGGGTCAATGCTAGAAGGCAGTGTGGGGTCAGTGCTAGAGGGCAGTGTGGGGTCAATGCTTGAGGGCAGTGTGGTCAATGCTAGAGGGCAGGGCCGGGTCAGTGCTAGAGGGCAGTGCGGGGTCAGTGCTAGAGGGCAGTGCGGGGTCAGTGCTAGAGGGCAGTGCGGGGTCAGTGCTAGAGGGCAGTGCGGGGTCAGTGCTAGAGGGCAGTGTGTGGTCAGTGTTAGAGGGCAGCGTGGGGTCAGTGCTAGAGGGCAGTGTGGTCAATGCTAGAGGGCAGTGCGGGGTCAGTGCTAGAGGGCAGAGCGGGGTCAGTGCTAGAGGGCAGTGTGTGGTCAGTGTTAGAGGGCAGTGTGGTCAATGCTAGAGGGCAGCGTGGGGTCAGTGCTAGAGGGCAGTGTGGTCAATGCTAGAGGGCAGTGCGGGGTCAGTGCTAGAGGGCAGAGCGGGGTCAGTGCTAGAGGGCAGTGTGTGGTCAGTGTTAGAGGGCAGTGCGGGGTCAGTGCTAGAGGGCAGTGCGGGATCAGTGCTAGAGGGCAGTGTGGGGTCAGTGCTAGAGGGCAGTGTGTGGTCAGTGCAAGAGGGCAGTGTGGTCAATGCTAGAGGGCAGTGCGGGGTCAGTGCTAGAGGATAGTGTGGAGTCAGTGCTACAGGGCAGTGCGGGGTCAGTGGTAGAGGGCAGTGTGTGGTCAGTGCTAGAGGGCAGTGCGGGGTCAGTGCTAGAGGGCAGTGCGGGGTCAGTGCTACAGGGCAGTGCGGGGTCAGTGGTAGAGGGCAGTGTGTGGTCAGTGCTAGAGGGCAGTGCAGGGTCAGTGCTAGAGGGCAGTGCGGGGTCAGTGCTAGAGGGCAGTGTGGGGTCAGTGCTAGAGGGCAGTGCGAGGTCAGTGTTAGAGGGCAGTGTGTGGTCAGTGTTAGAGGGCAGTGTGTGGTCAGTGTTAGAGGGCAGTGTGGGGTCAGTGCTAGAGGGCAGTGCGGGGTCAGTGCTAGAGGGCAGTGTGGTCAGTGCTAGAGGGCAGTGTGGGGTCAGTGCTAGAGGGCAGTGCGGGGTCAGTGCTAGAGGGCAGTGTGGTCAGTGCTAGAGGGCAGTGTGGGGTCAGTGCTAGAGGGCAGTGAGGGGTCAGTGCTAGAGAGCAGTGCGGGGTTAGTGCTAGAGGGCAGTGTGGGGTCAGTGCTAGAGGGCAGTGCGGGGTCAGTGCTAGAGGGCAGTGCGGGGTTAGTGCTAGAGGGCAGTGCGGGGTCAGTGCTAGAGAGCAGTGCGGGGTTAGTGCTACAGGGCAGTGTGGGGTCAGTGCTAGAGGGCAGTGCGGGGTCAGTGCTAGAGGGCAGTGTGTGGTTAGTGCTAGAGGGCAGTGCGGGGTTAGTGCTAGAGGGCAGTGTGGGGTTAGTGCTAGAGGGCAGTGCGGGGTCAGTGCTAGAGGGCAGTGTGGGGTCAGTGCTAGAGGGCAGTGCGGGGTCAGTGCTAGAGGGCAGTGTGGGGTCAGTGCTAGAGGGCAGTGCGGGGTCAGTGCTAGAGGGCAGTGCGGGGTTAGTGCTAGAGGGCAGTGCGGGGTCAGTGCTAGAGAGCAGTGCGGGGTTAGTGCTAGAGGGCAATGTGGGGTCAGTGCTAGAGGGCAGTGTGGGGTCAGTGCTAGAGGGCAGTGCGGAGGGTCAGTGCTAGAGGGCAGTGTGGTCAGTGCTAGAGGGCAGTGCGGGGTCAGTGCTAGAGGGCAGTGTGGGGTCAGTGCTAGAGGGCAGTGTGGGGTCAGTGCTAGAGGGCAGTGCGGAGGGTCAGTGCTAGAGGGCAGTGTGGGGTCAGTGCTAGAGGGCAGTGTGGTCAGTGCTAGAGGGCAGTGCGGGGTCAGTGCTAGTGGGCAGTGCGGGGTCAGTGCTAGAGGGCAGTGCGGGGTCAGTGCTAGCGGGCAGTGCAGGGTCAGTGCTAGAGGGCAGTGTGGTCAGTGCTAGAGAGCAGTGCGGGGTCAGTGCTAGAGGGCAGTGCGGGGTCAGTGCTAGAGGGCAGTGTGGTCAATGCTAGAGGGCAGTGTGGGGTCAGTGCTAGAGAGCAGTGCGGGGTTAGTGCTAGAGGGCAGTGCGGGGTCAGTGCTAGAGGGCAGCGTGGGGTCAGTGCCAGAGGGCAGTGCGGGGTCAGTGCTAGAGGGCAGTGCGGGGTTAGTGCTAGAGGGCAGTGCGGGGTCAGTGCTAGAGGACAGTGCGGGGTCAGTGCTAGGGAGCAGTGCGGGGTCTGTTCTAGAGGGCAGAGCGGGGTCAGTATTAGAGGGCAGTGCGGGGTCAGGGCTAGAGGGCAGTGTGGGGTCAGTGCTAGAGGGCAGTGTGTGGTCAGTGCTAGAGGGCAGTGTGTGGTCAGTGCTAGAGGGCAGTGTGTGGTCAGTGCTAGAGCGCAGTGTGGGGTCAGTGCTAGAGGGCAGTGTGTGGTCAGTGCTAGAGGGCAGTGCGGGGTCAGTGCTAGAGGGCAGTGCGGGGTCAGTGCTAGAGGGCAGTGTGTGGTCAGTGCTAGAGCGCAGTGTGGGGTCAGTGCTAGAGGGCAGTGTGGTCAGTGCTAGAGGGCAGTGCGGGGTTAGTGCTAGAGGGCAGTGTGGTCAGTGCTAGCGGGCAGTGCGGGGTCAGTGCTAGAGGGCAGTGTGGGGTCAGTGCTAGAGGGCAGTGTGTGGTCAGTGATAGAGGGCAGTGTGGGGTCAGTGCTAGAGGGCAGTGTGGGGTCAGTGCTAGAGGGCAGTGTGTGGTCAGTGATAGAGGGCAGTGTGGGGTCAGTGCTAGAGGGCAGTGTGGGGTCAGTGCTAGAGAGCAGTGCGGGGTCAGTGCTAGAGGGCAGTGTGGGGTCAGTGCTAGAGGGCAGAGTGGGGTCAGTGCTAGAGGGCAGTGTGGTCAATGCTAGAGGGCAGTGCGGGGTCAGTGCTAGAGGGCAGTGCGGGGTCAGTGCTAGAGGGCAGTGTGGGGTCAGTGCTAGAGGGCAGTGCGGAGGGTCAGTGCTAGAGGGCAGTGTGTGGTCAGTGCTAGAGGGCAGTGTGGGGTCAATGCTAGAGGGCAGTGCGGGGTCAGTACTAGAGGGCAGTGTGTGGTCAGTGCTAGAGGGCAGTGTGGTCAGTGCTAGAGGGCAGCGTGGGTCAGTGCTAGAGGGCAGAGCGGGGTCAGTATTAGAGGGCAGTGCAGGGTCAGTGCTAGAGGGCAGGGCGGGGTTAGTGCTAGAGGGCAGTGTGGGGTCAATGCTAGAGGGCAGTGTGGGGTCAATGCTAGAGGGCAGTGTGGGGTCAGTGCTAGAGGGCAGTGTGGGGTCAGTGCTAGAGGGCAGTGTGGGGTCAGTGCTAGAGGGCAGTGTGGGGTCAGTGCCAGAGGGCAGTGCGGGGTCAGTGCTAGAGGGCAGTGTGGTCAGTGCTAGAGGGCAGTGCAGGGTCAGTGCTAGAGGGCAGTGTGGGGTCAGTGCTAGAGGGCAGTGCAGGGTCTGTGCTAGAGGGCAGTGCAGGGTCAGTGCTAGAGGGCAGTGTGGAGTCAATGCTAGAGGGCAGTGTGGGGTCAGTGCTAGAGGGCAGTGCAGGGTCAGTGCTAGATGGCAGTGTGGAGTCAATGCTAGAGGGCAGTGTGGTCAGTGCTAGAGGGCAGTGGGGTCAGTGCTAGAGGGCAGTGTGTGGTCAATGCTAGAGGGCAGTGTGGGGTCAGTGCTAGAGAGCAGTGTGTGGTCAATGTTAGAGGGCAGTGTGGTGTCAGTGCTAGAGGGCAGTGTGGGGTCAGTGCTAGAGGGCAGTGTGTGGTCAGTGCTAGAGGGCAGTGTGGGGTCAGTGCTAGAGGGCAGTGTGGGGTCAATGCTAGAGGGCAGTGTGGAGTCAATGCTAGAGGGCAGTGTGGGGTCAGTGCTAGAGAGCAGTGTGTGGTCAATGTTAGAGGGCAGTGTGGTGTCAGTGCTAGAGGGCAGTGTGGGGTCAGTGCTAGAGGGCAGTGTGTGGTCAGTGCTAGAGGGCAGTGTGGGGTCAGTGCTAGAGGGCAGTGTGGGGTCAATGCTAGAGGGCAGTGTGTGGTCAGTGCTAGAGGGCAGTGCGGGGTCAGTGCTAGAGGGCAGTGCGGGGTCAGTGCTAGAGGGCAGTGTGGTCAGTGCTAGAGGGCAGTGCGGGGTTAGTGCTAGAGGGCAGTGCGGGGTCAGTGCTAGAGGGCAGTGTGGGGTCAGTGCTAGAGGGCAGTGTGTGGTCAGTGCTAGAGGGCAGTGCGGGGTCAGTGCTAGAGGGCAGTGCGGGGTCAGTGCTAGAGGGCAGTGCGGTGTTAGTGCTAGAGGGCAGTGTGGTTAGTGCTAGCGGGCAGTGCAGGGTCAGTGCTAGAGGGCAGTGTGGGGTCAGTGCTAGAGGGCAGTGTGGGGTCAGTGCTAGAGGGCAGTGTGGGGTCAGTGCTAGAGGGCAGTGTGGGGTCAGTGCTAGAGGGCAGTGTGGGGTCAGTGCTAGAGGGCAGTGTGGGGTCAGTGCTAGAGGGCAGTGTGGGGTCAGTGCTAGAGGGCAGTGTGGGGTCAGTGCTAGAGGGCAGTGTGGGGTCAGTGCTAGAGGGCAGTGTGGGGTCAGTGCTAGAGGGCAGTGTGGGGTCAGTGCTAGAGGGCAGTGTGGGGTCAGTGCTAGAGGGCAGTGCGGGGTCAGTGCTAGAGGGCAGTGCGGGGTCAGTGCTAGAGGGCAGTGTGGGGTCAGTGCTAGACGGCAGTGCGGGGTCAGTGCTAGAGGGCAGTACGGGGTTAGTGCTAGAGCGCATTGCGGGGGGACGTGCCCCGCCCTGTCCCCGACCACTCGGAGCATCCAATAGCCTCCGAGCCCTGTGGTCATCATGACCGGTTTCTGTATTTGGAAAGCGGCAATGATTCCCGCTGACTTGACGCTGCACCGTGCGGATGTAGATTCCCGGGAGCCGGGAGACCCTGGCTTCGAATGAGCTGAGCGTATCTTAATGAGTTTAAGGCATTATTTAAATATGCGAGTCTGTTTCACCCCCAGCAAGGGTGTCAAGCAGATCACGCTCGGTACCTCTGGCTGGGTGCATTAAGTACTCCGGGAATAACGGGAGACCCACCGTGCTCCCGGCTCCCAACATTTCCAGTTCTCACAAAAATTCTGATTTACTCCTGCAACCATTGAATCGACTGATCCGGAATTCAGCAGCAGCATCTGCAACTGGCATTGACTGCAAAGGCAATCAGGATTGGTTCATTCCACCGGAAACTTCAACAGAAATAAAATTAGTTCAATCATTGAGACTTGGTGGTGGTGCGTCACAGTTTACACCAGGAATTCAAGGTGTTGGAGCAATGGGCAGTGATGGGAGAGGCTTCAACTTTCCTCCCATCACATAGTGACCAGGAATCTCTCCTGCTCTTACCGCCTGCCATTGGCTGTGTTGGGGAGATCAAATCCTGGAGTTTGGGTTTGAACGGAGCTTCAGCCTCAGAGACAGCGGCACTACCCACTCTGTGACAAGATCTCCTATCATTGGGACATAGGCAGGTGGATTCAGACTGAACATGGGGCTTTGCCAGAGAATTGGGTTGACATGTTCTGTGTTGCCAAATGGTTGATGGAGAGGTCTTTCTGAATCCTGGATCTGCTTCTATCAATCATTGAAATGATAAAGAAAACAGGTATAGTGATACATTGGGGCAGCACGGTAGCATGGTGGTTAGCATAAATGCTTCACAGCTCCAGGGTCCCAGGTTCGATTCCCGGCTGGGTCACTGTCTGTGTGGAGTCTGTACGTCCTCCCCGTGTGTGCGTAGGTTTCCTCCGGGTGCTCCGGTTTCCTCCCACAGTCCAAAGATGTGCGGGTTAGGTGGATTGGCCATGCTAAATTGCCCGTAGTGTCCTAAAAAGTAAGGTTAAGGGGGGGGTTGTTGGGTTACGGGTATAGGGTGGATACGTGGGTTTGAGTAGGGTGATCATTGCTCGGCACAACATCGAGGGCCGAAGGGCCTGTTCTGTGCTGTACTGTGCTGTACTGTTCTATAACCACCACTGGTAAAATGGTTCAACCTCAGCGAGAGCATTGTGCCCAATCCTAGGCTGAAGGAGATCAGGGCCTTGAAGAAGGTGCAAAGCAGATATTTCAGAAGGGTGCTAGGATGAAGGATTTCAATGATGTGGGAGACTAGGGAAACCTTCTATGGTTTATGTTCCCACAATTCTGAGTGAGAAAACCTGATAATGCCCTGACTACACCCGAGCAAACTGGGTAGAAAAGAATTTCATTCTAAGAATGTAAACAGAAACCAGACATCATTTTGGCGAGCGATAGCTGAAGCATTTGCCTTGTCCAATGTATTGCTATTCCCAGCCTCTGGCTTCACTGGAATAGTGAGGGAAAGATCCCTTCCAGCTATTTGAATAAACTTCAAAATATTCATAGCGAGACAAACCGTGGGCACAGTGCCTTTGGGGATTAATTTTAGGATCTCATGGCAAAGCTGCTTATTTGAGCAATTCACTGCGGGTTTTGTGTGTGCAAGTTAGATGGGACGACTGATGGGGCTGCTGCCTTGTGTGTGTGGATAGGTTTGCCAAAACAGTATAATAGCAGGGTGAACGGATATCACATGGAGCCATTCTAACTTTATAAAAATAGAGCGCTGTTGAGAAGGGATTGTTTATAGAGTTAGATGACGAGGGGAAGGACGACGGTTATTTGGAGCATAAACATTGGCATAGATCAGCTGGGGTGAAGGGCCTGTAATTCCATATATACTGCCCATCCAAATATGGCGCACAGTCCAAATTGGGAACAACATTATTAATCAATCAGAGTGTCAGTAAAGGTCGGTCTGGGAACGGGTGGAGGCGGTGCCGCGTAGGGGAACGAGTTTGACGGGTTTGTTGGCACCTTTGCCGTTCTCACCAGCCAGGTACTCCATAAGCCAGCGGTGGTGTCAGCGTTGAGGGTGTGGGTGCAGTGGGGGCAGCACTTTGGGCTGGGAGATATGTAATTGTGGGCGCCGATCTGCGGCAAGCATATTATGGGCATGTGCTCCCCCAGCCCTATTATTCTGCACTTGCTTTGTCCAGGTGGCCCATTGCAGCTGGGGGCAGATTCTGCAAAATCTCTCTCTGAAACGCAAACTGGAAATGGCGTCTCTTGGAATCCTGCGCTGATCGCCAGAAGTTAAGGTCCAGAAATGGCTCATGGCTCACCATTTAGTCACTGCTGATCTGTGGCATGTACCAGTGAGTGACGTCAAAATGGTCCCATTGCAAAAAAAACCTGCGTTAATTGCTCCTGAAACAATGCTTATGTAGTACATTGTATATATTGTGTTGCCCTATTATGTATTCTCATGTATTTTCTTGAATTCTGTTTAATTCCCTTTTCTTCCCATGCACTGAATGATCTGTTGAGCTGCTCGCAGAAAAATACTTTTCACTGTACCTCGGTACACGTGACAATAAACAAATCCAATCCAATCCAATCCAAACAACATCAGCTTCCCACCTGGGCTGAGGGGTAACACTGGGATTTTAAACTTACACAGCCAACCTGAGAAAGAATGACTACAGACTCCACAAGTGTTATAAATACACCATGGGGGAAAACATAGATCTGGCCCATTTTCAGGTGCAGGGGTTGTGATGTGTGATTACCGCACCCCCCCCCCCCCCCCCCCCCCCCCAACACACACACACACACAAACACACACACACACTCCTCTTCCTGTAGAGACAGACAGCAGGTAAACTTTGTAATGCTTCCTCATTTTAATGAGTACAATGGCCAAGCCAGTGCAGAACATGCCATTGTCAGGCCGGACACTTGGTAGGAGACCCAGCAATGGATGTGTCGCCTATCCTGCACAGCTCAAAGTCAGTCTGCCCCTCTCACGGCGAAGCTGTAGACATTTTCTAGAAGCTGCTGCAGACTGTTTGGGGAGGAATTGCCTACAGGGAGAAGCACTCCAAATTCAGCCACAGGCGAGAGAAGGCCCTCACGCTTTCCGATATGGCACTGGAGGCATTGGTACAGGGGTTAGAAAGGAGAAGAGAAGCAATATTTCCACAGGGGCCTAAGGGCCTCACTGCACACCGGCAGAAGGGCAAGAGGGTGGGTGGCCAGCGAGGTCGATTCCTAGGGTCTGGCTCGAAGACCAGGCTGCGGTGCGGAAGAGGTTAATTGTCCTTACGGGGCGGTCAAGGTAAGTGAATGAACCTTCCGTTATCATCCGCCCCACCCCCTAACTCATCAACAATCAGGATTCAAGCCTAAAGATGCTCCCCTCATGTTCACGCACTTTCTAATGATGCCAACCTCACACCCATCCCTTGCCGCTTCCATAAGACCCTAAGACAAAGGAGCAGAATTAGGCCACTCGGCCCATCGAGTTTGCTCTGCCATTCAATCATACCTCCAGCTATTCATCCTTATGAAAGAGGCTTTAAATCAGGCCCCCCCCCCCAGGTGAAGCAGGGAAGGGGAGTTCTCCTCAGTGTTAGGGCCAATAGTTGTTCCAAATCGAACATCTTTCAATTTATAACTCCCTTTAAGTGGAGCAAAAATGAGTGTATCGCACAAGTCCTAATTTTACTCAAACATTTTAAGAACAAAACCGATGTTATGCCGTATGCACGTGTTTATCTCAGGCGAAGGACATTGTCGAATTTTCACAGCGGAGTGACAGTGTTTATAGAGTAACACAAGGGGGCACTGTGTCCCAAATCTGCCGACACTGGAAGCTCATTACATATTGAAATTGGGTATTGATATATTACAGCGGACAGTCAATAACTGGTGCTTAATAAGAGTAGTACCAATAAAGACATTTTTGACACCTTTGAAAACAAGGATGTGGATTTAAAAATGGCGGCGCTGTCAGACTAGGTGCCAGTGTAGGTCAGCAAGAACAAGGATGTAGGTGAAGGAATGTTATGGATCAGCACAGGTTTATTCAAAGTGGAAGAAAGGAAGCCAGCCAGAATCGTTTAGGTCGCTAAAAAAAAAGTATTTCTGGTTGTTATCACATTGTTGCTGGTGAGACCTTATCGTGCAAATTGGCCACTGCATTTCCAACATTGACTTCAGTTCAAAGTGCTTCTTCTTCTTGGGCAGCCCCTCAGAGTCGAGGATGACTTGCTTCCACTCCTGGGAGGTGGGTTCTGTGGTGGCTGAATAGTCCGATCCCGGATCCGCAGACTCTGCCGCAGGTTTAGCAGGTGGTGTTTGATGAGGTGGGTGGGTGGGATGCTCTGGATTCTGAGCTCTCCTTCCTCTGTTTACACCTGACCTCCACGTGCTCCACTCTACGACGCTCAAGGTTATTGGCACTGTTGCTTTTTCTCCTGCTTGTGCGTTCTGAGGAAAGCCATTCCGACGTGTTGGTGGGGATGTAGCATTTATTTAGGGAGGCTTTCAGAGTGTCCGTGTAGCATTTCCTCTGCCCTCCTAGTGATCGATTGCCATTGCAAAGCTAGGAGTAGAGCACTTGTTTCAGGAGTCTTTTGTCGGGCATGTGGGCAATGTGGCCCACCCATCGGAGCTGGTCGAGCGTGACCAGTGTCTCGATACTGGGGATATTGGCCTGGGGGAGGACACTCACATTGGCATGCCCATCCTGCCAGTGGATTTGCAGAATGTTGTGGAGGCAACGTTGGTGCTATCTCTCCAGGAATTTGAGGTACATTGTCCGTGTTTCTGATGCTTACAGGAGGGCGGGGACCACGGCTGCTCTGTAGACCATGAGCGTGGTGCTGGGTTTGGGGTCTCGGTCTTTGAACACTCTGTTCCTCAGGGGTCCGAAGACTGCACTGCGGCTTTGGAGAAGATGTTGGATTTCATCGTCAATATCTGCTCATGCCAAGAGGAGGCTCCCGAGGTTTGGAAAATGATCCACATTGTCCAAGGGCTCACCGTGGATCTTGATGATCGGGGGGCAGTTTTGTGTGGCAGGAGCAGGCTGGTAGATAACCTTTATTTTCCAGATGTTTAGTCTGAAGCCTATTCCCTCATAAGCCTCAGTGAATGTGTCGACGATGGTTTGTAGCTCGACCTCTGAATGAGCACACACACAGGGTTCATCTGCGTCCTGTAGATCGATATCATAGAACAGTACAGCACAGAAGTTGGAATGATCTTGGTTCTGGCCTGGTGGCATCGGAGGTTAATGAGTTGTCCAGTAGGTTAGCTTCACTCCAGTGGGAGCCTCAGGGTGGTGGGATGGAATGTTGCTGAGAGGAAGTTGGGGAAGAGCGTTGGTACAATGTCACAGCCCTGTTTGACCCCAGTTTGCACACGTATGAAAAAAAAATGAAAATCGCTTATTGTCACGAGTAAGCTTCAATGAAGTTACTGTGAAAAGCCCCTAGTTGCCACATTCCGGCGCCTGTTCGGGGAGGCTGGTACGGGAATTGAACCGTGCTGCTGGCCTGCCTTGGTCTGCTTTAAAAACCAGCGATTTAGCCCAGTGTGCAAAACCAGCCCCTATTGGGGCCCATATTGGGTCTGTGGCGTACTATTGGTGAGGATTACGGCTTGCATATCATCGTGGAGCAGGCGGAAAATGGTGACGAGTTTCTGCGGTCAGCAGATGTTGAGAACATTCCACAACCCCTCACGGTTGACCGCGTTGAAGGCCTTTGCGAGACTGAAGAAGGCCATTTACAGAGGTTGATGCTGCTCCCTGCATGTTTCCTGGATCTGTCCCAAGATGAAGATCATGTCATTGAGCCTCTTGATGGGCGGAAGCTGCACTGAGATTCAGGGAGGAGATCTTCAACCATTTGGAGGAGGCAGTTCTGACAAGGATTATCGTGATGACCTTTCCCGTGGCAGAGAGTAGGGAAATCTCCCTGTAATTTCCACAGTCGAAACTGTTACCTTTCTTGAAGAAGGCCACAATTAAGGGGTCTCTGAGATCACCTGGGAAGCTCTCTTCCTTCTAGACAAGGATGATGAGGTTGTGGATTCTTCAAGAGAATCTCAGCTCTATTTTAATACCTCTGCAGGGATTCCACCTGGGCCAGAGTCCTTGATGCTTTTCAGCTGTCAGATGTTTTTTTTGACCTCCCAGCGAGCTGGGGTTGCACTAGGATGGTGGCGGGTAGCTTGTTGTGTGATAGTGTCAAGGGCACTTCATTGAATGGTGTGCCTTGGTTGAGGAGCTCCTCAAAGTCCTCTCTCCAGTGAGTGTTAACTGCCTCCCTATCTTTGATAAGCTCCTCTCAGTTTTTGTCTCTCAGTGGGGTGGGTACCTGGGTTCTCGGACCGTAGATGGCTTTAATTGTGCTGAAGAAACAGCGCACATTGTGGTTGTCAGCGAGCTGCTGAGTCTCCTGCAGTCTTTCTACCCACCATCTATTCTTTAGGTCGCGGGTTCTTTGTTGCTCCTTTGCCCTCAGTTTCCTGTGGGCTTGTTTCCTCTCACTCGGGTTTTGGTGGAGCTGCCAGTTTTGGAATGCCTTGCGTTTGTGGTCAAGGAGATCCTGAATCTCCTGATCCTTCTCGTTGAACCAGTCTTGGCATTTCCTAATCGAGAGCCCGTGCTTCTTCTCGTAGATGCTGACTATGGTGGCTTTTAAGGCAGACCAGGTGCTGTGGGTGTTCAGCAGCTCTGGCTCATTGGTCGTCTCCAGATTAGCGGTGAGGAACCAACTGAGTAGCTCTTTCATCTCAGGGTCGTTGAATCCAATGACTTTGAATCTCCTGCGGCAGAGATCGGTTTGGGGCCAGAGTGATGGAGATGGTCAAACGGAGTAGAACACGGTCAGTCCTGCAGTTGTCGGCTCCGCTAGTGGTGGGGCTGGTTTAGCACACTGGGCTAAATCGCTGGCTTTTAAAGCGGACTAAGGCAGGTCAGCAGCCCGGTTCAATTCCCGTACCAGCCTCCCCGAACAGGCGCCGGAATGTGGCGACTAGGGGCCTTTCACAGTAACTTCATTTGAAGCCTACTTGTGACAATAAGCGATTTTCATTTCATTTCATGTGGACATCCTTGCGGTCCCTTGCTCAGATAATGATATTAGGTGACAGAGCTTGGAGCGGGGTTGTTGCCATGAGATCTTCTGCTTATCCCTCTGGCGGAACAAGGTGCCTGTGATGACCCGGTCATGTTCAGACTTCAGTTCAAAAATACGTAATTGGCTGTACAGCAGGTAGGGACACCCCGAGTCTGTTTTTTTCCCTTTCAGCTGTGACCGTCTCTCTAAGGATGCCAGTCAACAATCTGGCTGCTATTGCTGTAGACATTTAAACAGCTAATGTTGATCCCAGATAGCAGTGCATAAACCTCCAGTTACCATATAAACATAATCTGTTGCTTGGAGACATATGGGTAAGAACAAAGGCTGACGGGAGCGTCATTCTAACCCCAGACATACACTCGAATTAAATCCATTGTGAAGGGACAATAAAAACTTCCATCAAATGATACACAATCTGTGGGAACATTTTGTGAACTGTGTAGGACATTATACTTATTCTCTTACCAAGTAGATTTTTAAATATTGATCTTGCTTTTTAAATGCACTTTCTGCAGATAAATTTGGGATTATTTTCCCTGCTAGGACAGTGTTTGGTATTAGGTTATTACAGACGTGCTCATGGCAGTTCACTGTTTTCTACATGACTGGATTTTAGTTTTAGTGTTATATTTAGCCTACTGTCTGGAAATGAACCACTAACTCCAGTAAAAGAGACAACTGCACTTTTCAAGGTGGGGGGGGGGGGGGGGGGGGGGAGGCGCAGAAATGACATTTAGAACATAGAACATAGAACAGTACAGCACAGAACAGGCCCTTCGGCCCTCGATGTTGTGCCGAGCAATGATCACCCTACTCAAACCCACGTATCCACCCTATACCCGTAACCCAACAACCCCCCATTAACCTTACTTTTTAGGACACTACGGGCAATTTAGCATGGCCAATCCACCTAACCCGCACATCTTTGGACTATGGGAGGAAACCGGAGCACCCGGAGGAAACCCATGCACACACGGGGAGGATGTGCAGACTCCGCACAGACAGTGACCCAGCCGGGAATCGAACCTGGGACCCTGGAGCTGTGAAGCATTTATGCTAACCACCATGCTACCGTGCTGCCCATTTCAGACTTGGCATGGAAGATAAGGGTGAGATTCGCCATTAGGGAGACTATGGGCAGGATTCTCCGACCCTGGGCCGGGGGGGATTCTCCGCGCGCAATGGGCCGAGTGGCCACCGAGATAGGCCGTGTCCCGCCGGGGCTGTTCACGTGTGGTCTTACCCGGCTGGACCTCGCCGTTCATCCTGCAGGGGGCGGCCTGGTGGGGGTGGGGGATCCGACCCCGAGGGGGGGCCTCCACCGTGGCCTAGGCTGCGATCGGGGCCTACCGATCGGCAGGCTGGCTTCTCCTGGTGGGGGCCTATGTTCCTCCGCTATGTTGCATCGGGGCTGACTCAGAGAAGGAAACTAGTGCGCATGCGCAAATTCGCGCCGGCCATATCGCGCATGTGCAGACCTGCGGCGCCCGTTTGACGCCGGTATCGGCAGCTGGAGCTGCGTGAAATGCTCCAGTGCTGTGCTGGCTCCCTGTGAAACGCAGGATCCCTGCTCCTAGGGGCCTGTTGAAGCCGTCGTAAAACGCAACAGTGTTTACGACAGTGTCAACACTTAGCCTCAGGGGCTGCACGGTGGCACAGTGGGTTAGCACTGCTGACTCACGGCGCCAAGGACCCAGGTTCGATCCCGGCCCTGGGTCACTGTCTGTGTGCAGTTTGCACATTCTCCCCGTGTCTGCGTGGGTTTCACTCCCACAACCCAAAGATGCGCAGGGTAGGTGGATTGGCCACGCTAAATTGCCCCTTAATTGGAAAAAATGAATTGGGTACTCTAAATTTATTGGAAAAAAAAACACTTAGCCTCAGGATCAGAGAATCCAGCCCTGTATTCTCCCACCGGAGCTGAATTGCCAATTTATGCATAACGAGAATTGAGAGAGATTCTCTAGGGACTCCCCCCATTGGGCCGCCATTTTCAGCGGGTGACCCGTTAGCGAGGTCTCATGGCTGTCCACCCACTGTGAGTTAAGTGCTTTCCAATAATCTCCCTTCACGCTTGAGTAATTTTGAAGTGGTCCGCTGGAAATTGACAGCATTTAACTCTGTTTGAAGTGGTTGATGTTTATAAACATTGCGTCAGAGCACTTCAGAGTTACTCACGCATGAAGGGAGATGAATCGGCAATGCTGACAGCTGTGTGTGTGGAAGCTGTCAATCACAGCCTAGTAAGGAAAATGAATGAATGGCTTGCAGCTCAAGGGACTGAGGAGGTTTAAACCCAGCAGACTTGTTTTCTCTTTCCAGGAATTGACAGGTGCTGCTTCCTGTGTCTGAGCCAGCAGCTGTATTACCCAGGTGAGTGTTAAAGCAGGAATTTCACTGCCTCTATCTGGACTGCTCCCTAGCTTCCATACAGGGGTTTCTTTTCTGGGGGACTCAGGGGTCTCCTTATTTAGGGGTTCCCCGGGGATCGCCCTGTTGAGGGGGTCTCTGGGGTATTTTCTTTATTGAGGGAGTCTCTGGGGGTCTCCTTATGTAGTTGGTTTCTGGGGGGGGGTCTCTTTATTAAGAGGTCCACCTTGCCAATTACTCATTTGTCCATACCCATAGCGATTCTCACGCACGTGATTCCTGGCCTGCTAAGTGGACGGAGCGCGAATCTTGATCCCGACGCCAGCGGGGGAGGGGCCACAGCATCGGAAGCGGATCAGGGCCCGGCCCCAATCCTGTTTTCATCCACCGCTGGATTCTCTGCCTGACCAGGAGCTACCGCCAGCGGGAGCCGGAGAATTCCCCCAATACTTCCAGGGGATTTCCATCTACAGAAGATGATGGACATTCAGCAAAGTCTGTTGGTGAATGTTTCAAATTTTGCACTTCTTCTGATGGCTGAAGAGATCAATCCTTGAGAGGCACAAATCTGGACATGAGGTGGCTCCGGGAATCAGTACTTGTCCATAATTGTCCAGTATCAGAATTCCTAGTTACACATGAACAGTGTCACTGGTAAGAAACATCAATGGAAAGCCATGGGCCAGCATTGCCAAAGAAGTGAACAAATGTGCAAAATTTCAGGAAAAAAATGAATTGCATGACCTGAAGGAGGTTGCAAGAGCTGAACTATAATGTGAGCAAGAATTATGCCTATATTTATCTCTTGACATTTCGATGGTTGCAGGGTTGAATTTTCTTACTAGATCGGGCTCACTGTCAAGGCTTGTACAGTAATATATACAGAGTTCATGGTGGCCCAATGCTCGTCATGTAAACAGTGTAGAAATAAGTCTGGTAACTTAAAGCTCTGTTTCCAAAAACTAAACATTTGTTCACTGACTTTTACCTAAGATCCCGGCACGGTTAATTCATTTAAGCCCCAAAACAAGACCAATGGACTGCAAACAAATACGCAAGGCACCAGAAAATGGCAATCAGCAACATTCTAGAACAACAAAGAGTCTTCTAAACCTCCGTTTGTAGACAGTGATAATGCCGCACTCAATGTGAGCAAACAAATTAACAGAAACTGCTGGTGGAGTTTTGAAAAGTTGACTTTTTGCGGGGGGGCTATTTCTAGGGCGTTTTAAAAATCTGCAAAAGTCTAAAGGTTATTCAGAGAGCAGGAGCATCAAATACCATATTGTTGAATTTGATGCATTACTGATTTGTTGGAAAAATTCCAAGGTTGACTCGAAAATGTTCAGTTTTAGTTCAGATTCCCGTATTTGTTAAGAGAATGCTGAGGTTTATCTGCAGTGGAACAAAGGTTTCACTGTGCATGCACACCACTATCTTCCATCTCATGGTTCTGGGTGTTATACCCATTGGAACCACAATTCATATTTGTGGCTTTTTTTTGTATTCCGCCACAGTCTCTCGCTGTCATTTTGGATGGTAGGCAATGTTTACATGTGTCATTCATGCTCACCTGCTTTAAGCATTGAATACAGCAACGTTTCAGAACTGAAAATCAGACAACTGTCAGAGAAGGTTCTGGGGAAACTGAAAGTTCTGAAGGTGGATAAGTCACCTGGACCGGATGGACTACATCCCATGGCCCTAAAAGAGATAGCTGAGAAGTTTGTGGAGACATTGGTGATGAGTTTTCAGGAATCACTGGAGGCAGGAAGGGGACCAGAGGACTGGAAAGTGGATAATGTAACACAACTGATTAAGAAGGGAGGGAGGCAGAAGACGGGAAATTATAGGCTGGTTAGCCTGACTTCATCATTGGTAAGATTTTAGAGTTTGTTATTAAAGATGAGATCGCGAAGCACTTGGAAGTGCATGGTAAAATAGGACTGAGTCAGCACAGCTTCGTCAAGGGGAGGTCATGTCTGATAAATCTGTTAGAGTTCTTTGAGGAGGTAACACAGAAGTAGACAAAGGAGAACCAGTGGACGTGATTTATTTAGATTTCCAGAAGGACTTTGATAAGGTGCCGCATAGGAGACTGTTAAATAACATAAGAGCCCATGGTGTTCAGGGTAAGATCCTGGCATGGATAGAGGATTGGCTGACTGGCAGAAGGCAGAGAGTGGGGATGTATTTTTCAGGATGACAGCCGGTGATTAGTGGTGTGCCGAAGGAGACGGAGCTGGGACCACAACTTTTTACAATGTACATTAATGATCTGGAAGGAGGTACTGAAGGCACTGTTGCTAAATTTGCAGATGATACAAAGATCTGTAGAGGGACAGGTAGTATTGAGGAAGAAAGGGGACAACAGAAGGATTTGGACAAGATAGGAGAGTGGGCAATGAAGTAGCAAATGAAATACAATGTGGAAAAGTGTGAGGTTGTGCACTTTGGAAGGAGGAATCTAGACATAGACTATTTTCTAAATGAGGAAATCAGGAGCACAAAGGGACTTGGGAGTCCTTGATCACTATTCTCTTAAGGTTAATGTGCAGGTTCAGTTGGCAGTTAAGAAGGCAAATGCAATGTTAGCATTCATGTCGAGAGGGCTAGAATGCAATACCAGGGATGTACTTCTGAGGCTGTATAAGGCTCTGGTCAGACCCCATTTGGAGTATTGTGAGCAGTTTTGGGCCCCGTATCTAAGGAAGGATGTGCTGGCCTTGGAAAGGATCCAGAGGAGGTTCACAAGAATGATCCCTGGAATGAAGAGCTTGTTGTATGAGGAGCGGTTGAGGACTCTGGGTCTGTACTCGTTGGAGTTTAGAAGGCTGAGAGGGGATCTTATTGAAACGTACAAGATACTGCGAGGCCTGGATAGAGTGGACGTGGAGAGGATGTTTCCACTTGAAGGAAAAACTAGAACCAGAGGACACAAACTCAGACTAAAGGGACAATCCTTTAAAACAGAGATGAGGAGGAATTTCTTCAGCCAGAGGGTGGTGAATCTGTGGAACTCTTTGCCGCAGAAGGCTGTGGAGGCCAAATCATTAAGTGCCTTTAAGACAGAGATAGGTTCTTGATTAATAAGGGGATCAGGGGTTATGGGGAGAAGACAGGAAAATAGGAATGAGAAAAATATCAGCCATGATTGAATGGCAGAGCAGACTCGATGGACCGAGTGGCCTAAGTCTGCTCCTATGTCTTATGATCTTGCAGTCTTATGCTAATATGATATGAGGGGGTTTGTCGAAAGATAGCTTTGAATTGGAATTTAAGAGAATTCCCCAATTTATGCCACAGGAGCTTTTGCCTGCACCTGAATAGACTTATGCGGTCCGGACTAAATGTCTCATCTGGAATATCGGCGGCACGATAGCACAGTGGTTAGCAGTGTTGCTTCATAGCACCAGAGTCCCACGTTCGATTCCGGCTTGGGTCACTGTCTGTGCGGAGTCTGCACGTTCTCCCCGTGTCTGCGTGGGTTTCCTCCGGGTGCTCCGGTTTCCTCCCACAAGTCCAGAAAGACGTGCTTGTTAGGTGAATTGGACATTCTGAATTCTCCCTCTGTGTACCCGAACAGGCACCGGAATGTGGCGACTAGGGGCTTTTCACAGTAACTTCATTGCAATGTTAATGTCAGCCTACTTGTAACACTAATAAAGATTATTAGATAAGATCTGACAATGCAGCTACAGTATCTTGAAACACTGGCACCCACCAAGTAGATTAACAAATTAATGGTTTATTAAGGCAGATAACTATTTACAGAGAGTGAGATAAAGGCTACCACAACAGCATTCCCTCTGTGTTCACTGAAGTGCTAGCTCACTCGGTGCTGGAGTTCCTGAACCCATGACTATACAGTCTGATAAAAGAGGGTGTCATTGTGCCAAGCTGATGTTTAATACATCTTTTTAAAGCAGAAATAAGTTGTGGCTGCTGATTGCGCCTGATCGCTATTGACCTGGGAACACAGCCCAAAACTATTTTCCCTGGAACTATAGCAGGCGAGGCAACTGACCCCTTTCTCACCTACTGTCAGAATATGTTTTTATTGCAAATCTGATCTGTAACACAAAGCTGTCATCACATCCACAGTGTACAGTTATCATTTACAAATCTATCTTCACCAGATTCTTCTGATTTTACCAACTAGGTAATTTCCCTCTGGAGAATGATCCTTCACAGAAATAGCCCGGAATAATATTTAAATTGGCCACGTTTATGAATAATGAGCTGTTAACCTGACTCGCTTAAGCAAACACATTTACATTGCGAAGCTGAGGCATATTAATCTGCCCTGAAGTTTGTATTCCCACTCCATCCGCAAGAAGAAAAATAGGTATCTGGATTTTAAAAGCTGTTTGTGCTGCAAGTTATAAATCATAATGATCTTATTTAATAAAATGCTTGGCCTGGAATTGTCATTCACTCGTGAGTCAGGAGATCTCAAACAGAAAAAGCAAATATTGCAACGGTATAGGTACACGCTAATGAAAGCCTATTTGGACAAGCCTCATATACATTTTATACTTTTGGTCAAGAGAGAATGCAAAATATCAAGCAGTGAAAAAGAGGTTAAGTTTTCAAACTATCTAAAGGGGGATTTATATTAAATGGGTGGCTTTTTAAGAGAGATGTCAAAGTAGGAAGGTATCTAAGATTCAGATGTCCAGCCAGTGGATTGGTTGTAAAGTTTGATTGTCTGTCAGCACTTTTGATATTCAGGTTGTCGTTGAGTCAGTGACTGAGATATAAGAGCGAGCACCAGATTTGAAGGTTTTAATATCACAATTTGTAAATACGGCTTCTGCACAAACGAGTGAATCCAAAATTACTCCTGACCGCCCACAATGGGAAAATATTTTTTAAAAATGCTCCTTTCAAAAATGTTCATCGTATAAACGCTCTCGTACGTTGGTTGTTATGAAGTGAAGTAATTTCTTCGCACTGTTAATATCCAGTTAAATGTTAGGAAAATGTTGTTTGCTGCTGGGTTGTTAAAAAAACCAATCCGAGGGCTGGATTATTCCATCCCACCCACCACGGGTGAGTGGCGGACAATGGGAAAGCCCCCTAACCTCGGGTGGGATTCTCTAGCCGGGCGGGCGAGCGAGGCCAGAGAATCCCACCCCGAGCTTTTCCCTCCCCTCCCATTCACACTGGGGTTTGGCTTTATCGGAAATGCAGCCAATGGTTATTAATGTGTGAAGACTGGTAGCTTCGCAACTGAGCAAAAATAGGGATACATCTGAGCCTGGCATAATACTGTGCAATGTTCCTGGACAGTGTTCAAGAGTGGGAGGCCTCTTGCTGACTTCTCTTTCTCTGGCTGTTGGGTGCTGTTTTACATGACGTCGCTGTGATTACCTTAGGAACAGGGGTACATAATTTAGCTTCTTTTTAAAAACATTTTTTACATTTAGAGTATCCAATTCATTTTGTCCAATTAAGGGGCAATTTAGCGTGGCCAATCCACCTAACCTTCACATCTTTGGACTGTGGGAGGAAACCGGATCACCCGAAGGAAATCCACGCAGACATGGGGAGAACGTGCAGACTCCGCACAGACAGTGACCCAAGGCCGGAATCGAACTCGGGACCCTGGCACTGTAAGGCAGCAGTGCTAACCACTGTGCCACCTTGCCACCCCATGTTGATATAGGGATTGACAACACAGATCAGCCATGATTTAATTGAATGACAGAACTGTCTCAAGAAGCTAAATTACCTGGGCAGCACGGTGGCACAGTGGGTTAGCCCTGCTGCCTCACAGCACCAAGGTCCCAGGTTCGATCCCGGCTCTGGGTCACTGTCCGTGTGGAGTTTCACATTCTCCCCGTGTTTGCGTGGGTTTCACCCCCCAGGATAAATTGCCCTTAGTGTCCAAACATGTGCAGTTTAGGTTTTGTTATGTGGATAGGGTGGGGGTGTGGGCCCAGGCAGGGTTCTCTTTCAGAGGGTTGGCACAGACCCGATGGGCTGAATGGTCTCTTTTTGCACTGTAGGGATTCTATGGATATCCATACATGGGCCTTTGCCCCAGATCCCTTAAACATTTGGAATATATCAATGGACCCTGCGCCAATTGCCATATCGGGAAGTGTTCAATCTTCCATCACTCTGGCCTGGTTTTCATGTGCCGCTGCCACACATGGTGGGGCACATTATATAGATTGGGTGGCGAGCTCACCCCATGCTGCCCACCCCCGAGCTGACCCCCAAAATATGCAAGGGGGGCAGGCGCAGAAATCAAAATAGAATGTAACTAAATAATTCAGGGTGAATTAGAATTGTGAGCAAGCCTATTGACCTGAATAATGCGCTGCATGTGCCAAAATACGGCTGGCGGGTGGGAGAAGGCAAACCATTTCTTTTTTTTTATAAATGTTTTTTTATTGAGTTTTCATATTTTATATATGAAAAATTACAAATTATTAGAGAGAAAAAAAGAAAACACAAAAATTTAACATGTATATTTACAGGTAAGCATCTTCATAACAACAATTGTGGCCGCCCCCTTTAGCCGGCATACATATTTTACATTCCCCAATACGGCCGAGGCACATGTTTATAGGCATTTATTTATAGTTTGGTTTTGGGCCTTAGCTTGCCATCAAACCCCCATAACGAATCCGTAAACCCCAGTTCCCGTCCATTTCCCCCTGATTCTTGGCCACCCGACTATTCTTCCTCTTGTACGTTGGTCACAAACAGGTCCCGGAACAATTGCATGAATGGCTCCCACGTTCTGTGGAAGCCGTCGTCTGACCCTCGGATGGCGAATTTGATTTTCTCCATTTGGAGAGATTCCGAGAGGTCGGACAGTCAGTCTGCAGCTCTGGGCGGTGCTGCTGACCGCCAGCCAAACAGGATTCTACGGCGGGCGATCAGGGAGGCAAAGGCAAGGGCGTCCGCCCTCCTCCCCAGGAATAGATCTGGCTGGTCTGAAACCCCGAAGACCGCCACTATCGGGCATGGCTCCACCCTCACCCCCACCACTTTGGACATAGCCTCGAAGAAGGCTGTCCAGTACTCCACAAGTCTGGGGCAAGACAAGAACATGTGGGCGTGGTTGGCCGGGCCTCTTTGGTACCGTTCACATCTGTCCTCCACCTCCGGGAAGAACCTACTCATACGGTTTCTCGTTAAGTGGGCTCTATGTACCACTTTTAGTTGCGTCAGGCTGAGCCTTGCGCACGTGGAGGTGGAGTTGACCCTATGCAGTGCTTCGCTCCAGAGTCCCCACCCTATCTCCATTCCCAGGTCGTCCTCCCATTTCCTTCTTGTTGCGTCCAGTACGGTGTTGTCCCTTTCTACCAGTCGGTCATACATGTCGCTACAGTTCCCTTTCTCTAGGATACTTGCGTCCAGTAGGTCTTCCAGTTGTGTCTGTCGTGGCGGTTGTGGGTACGTCCTTGTCTCCTTTCGTAGGAAGTTTTTGAGCTGCAGGTACCGTAGCTCGTTCCCCCCAGCTAGCTGAAATTTCTCTGTCAGTTCGTCCAGTGTTGCGATCCTGTCGTCCGTGTATAGGTCCCTGACTGTCAGTGTCCCCCCGTCCTGTCTCCACCTTTTGAAGGTGGCGTCAGTCAGTGCTGGTGTGAATTTATGGTTGTTGCAGATGGGAGCCTTGTCCGACATTTTGGTCAGGCCAAATTGCTGCCGCAGTTGGTTCCAGGATTGGAGGGTGGCTGTCACCACTGGGCTGCTGGAGTGTTTTTTGGGTGGGGATGGGAGTGCTGCCGTGGCGAGGGCCTGGAGGGAGGTCCCCATGCAGGAGGCCTCCTCCGCACGCACCCACTCGGCTTCTGGCTCCTGGATCCATCCCCTTACTCGCTCGGCTGTTGCCACCCAGTGGTAGAATTGTAGATTCGGGAGGGCTAGCCCCCCCCTGAATTTTGTTTTTTGTAGGACCTTCTTTGGGATCCTAGCATTTTGACCCCCCCATACGAACGCCATGATAAGTTTGTCCAGCGCTTTGAAAAAGGCCTTGGGGATGTAGATCGGAATGGATCTAAACAGGAAGAGGAAGGCAAACCATTTCTTCAAGGCTGAGATAACAAATGGCAGGAAAGAAGGGAAGCTCCTTATTCAGTAGCGTATCCTCCACCTATTGGTGGCATCTCCCCCTTGTTCCTTCCCAGATCCTCGGGTACCTACCAGGCCTAAAACCCAGGAAGCACCCATGACTGAGCTCTGCCACTGCTAGAACTGTCGGAGATGCCGCTCAATCAGATTGACCGGAGGTTCCTGAGGGAGGCGTTCCCTTCCATTGAGGGGCTGGAGGTTCCACCTTTAACTAAGTTAGCCCCCCCCGGTGTGTGATGGCTGCCGGCTGGTCTTGTTATGGTTGTGTTGACTTCCTGGAAGAGTTTTCTTCTGAAGGGGGACAGCATTCTTCCTCTCTGTAAAGTTCAGGCCTTTGTGTCTAAAAATGTTCCCTGACTTCACCCCTGAAAGGCCTGAAGATTGAATCGCCGAACATGATTTCGGCATTGCCGACCGGAGAATCCCACCCATGAGCCCTATCATAACATTGGGAACTCTTTTAGATCTTGTGAAACTGTCAAAATAAAGAAAGATTCATTCATCCTGTGCTTGAAAAGAACCTTAATCCTCTTAGGAGCTCATAAAACTGTCAATTCAACGAACTGTCATTCACAGACCACTTGGAAAAAAAATTAATCCTATTAAGTGGGCATAAAGCTGTCAAAAATAAGTAACAAAAAAACATTCTAAAACATAATCTCAGGATCTCATAAACCAGTCAATCAAATAAAGCTCACAGTCCCCTTGACAGTTTAGCTCACAGGGCTAATCGCTGGCTTTGAAAGCAGACCAAGGCAGGCCAGCAGCACGGTTCGATTCCGTAACAGCCTCCCCGAACAGGCGCCGGAATGTGGCGACTAGGGGCTTTTCACAGTAACTTCATTGAAGCCTACTCGTGACAATAAGCGATTTTCATTTCATTTTCATTTTCAGTTACATCAATAACCAACAACCAACCAGCCCTGTTGAACGTAACCCAATAATGGTGTTTGGAGCCCAATCAAGCCCCTCATAATGAAATGTCATTGTACACCTGTGCCAACAAATCCTCTAGAGCTGATCACATAAAAGCGTTTGAAGGAGTGGAAAAGATGGCCATCTGTTGCACTACTTCAATGATTGAACAGATGGCTGACCTGCCAATGAAAGAAGATTGAATACAGTGTGCAACAGACACACAAAAATGTGAATCTCAACACTGTTCAATGCAGAAGAACACTTTATCCAGTATTCTGATACATAAGAAGATTCTTCCACTTTCACAATTCTGGTTATTTTAACAGTCACTTGCCTTTTCTAAACAAAGCCCTATCAAAAATCACTGTGTTAAGAACATACTTGACTTAAAACACACTATGACATGTGAGGTAGGCAACCCCTTTTGAACTTACCTGTCAAAAGGCTCCTGACATCAGACTAGGGGTTCCACCATGGTCCACAACAACCACAGCACCGACAAAAATGGGTTTAGCGCCATGAAAATAGCTTGGGGTCTGAAATACTATCCCCCAGAATGGTGTAGGCAAAATTGTGAGGGCTGCTTTTGATCTTGCTTCCGACAACCTTATCCCGTGCTGCAATGGAGATTGCAATGGAGTGGGGGTGAGAATCTCAGAATCCACCATTTTAAAACCCATCTACCACTGTTCTGACATAGGCAGAGGCATGAAAATCCAGCTTTCGAACTCTGGAGATGGAGGTCAACTTGCTACGACCTTGCAACTAATTATGCAGTGACAAATGTTCAAATTTCTAACTTACTGTTACATGCATACATGCATATATAGAAGATAGGAGCAGGAGGAGTCCCTTTGGCCCTTCGAGACTGCTCTGCCATTTATCACGATCATGGCTGATCATCCAACTCAATAGCCTAACTCTGCTTTCTCCCCATAACCTTTGATCCCATTCACCCCTAGTGCGATATCCAGCTGCCTGTTGAATATACTCTTAACTCCCTGAATCCTCAGACTGTGAGCCCTGGGTCTGGACACACCCACCATTGGGAACATCTTCTCTGCATCTACCCTGTCTAGTCCTGTTAGAATTTTATGTCTCTCTGAGATCCCCCCTCATTCTTCTGAACTCCAGCGAGAACAATCCCAACCTAATCAATCTATCCTCAGATGACAGTCCCGCCATCCCTGGAATCAGTCTGATAAATCTTCGCTGCACTCACTCAAGAGCAAGAACATCCTTCCTCAGAGAAGGAGACCAAAACTGCATGTTCTGTATGTTTAAGTCTCTGGTCTTTCAATCCATGTCACATTCACAATCGGCTATGCATAACCCAATACTTCCAATTCATGTAGGAATTAGCATGTAACTCTTTCTAAAATTGTGTGGTTAACCCAATAATACTCGTGTTACAAGGCAAATCTATCCACTGTGGTGTAGAATATCAAATTGGTTAGCCAAATTATTTTGGCATAACTGTGGAGATAAATGTTGCTGAACTTCCACAGGACTAAGAATTGCTTGTCTGTTAACAGTTCATCATAATAAATTTAGCTTTAAAGTATTTTTATGGATCTATGGTGCTCAGTGATTTGCCCATCCATTTGAAATAAGTACCGATGGTGACTAGGTTGCACTGTTTATGTAAGTGCATTTCAAAAACCTTTTACTATATACAACGCAATGAGCATTGCCATCATTGTGCGAGTTAATTAAATGGAAAAAGGATTTACAACAAACAATCTATTCTACAGTAAACAATGAGCTGTATTCTCCCGTTCTGCGTCTATATCCGCAGGATCCATCTGGTCTTATGACCAAAATGTCGCCGGCGCCAGTGCACCGATGCTCCACCTAGTGGGGGTCTAGCAGCTGTGCCACGTACCTGCCACCAATACGGATGCAGAATGGCCGGGTCCGTGGCCGCGCATGCGCACAGCGGTGGCCTGCGGCAGCTGTGCCGTACAAATTGCGTCGGCCGCGTGCAGACCCAGCCTGCCAAAGATTGCCCCCCTGTAATCCCCCTCGTCAGACCCCGGACCACTCCCTACCAGTCCCCCCAGCCCACTGAAGCCTCCCCTGCCAGTGAAAGGTTCCCCCCCCCCCACTCCCCTTCCGACTATGGCGGCGCTCGACACTGTCCCCAGCCACCACGCCAGCATTCTGAAAAGTGAGAGGACATGTGTTCCATTCCGTTGGGAGGTTGGCCCATCAGGGGCAGAGCATTGGGGGAGGGCCCCAGGTGACATCCTGAGGCCGTCCCGATGGCGTGCGGTGTACTCCCTGAGCATCGGACAAATGGCGGCACCCTCGATTTCGGCATAAAAGTGGATTCTCCGGCCGATCGGCGAATGCGATTTTGGCCTCGGCGATTGGAGAATTCAGCCCAATGTGTTTACTCCACAGATAGGAAACAGTGGCCGGAATTCTCCGGCCATTGGGATTCGCTTTTCCCACCGACAGTGCACCCCCACCCGCGGGCTTCCTGGCGGCGTGGGGGGGGGCTTCAATGGGAAATCCCATTGACGAGCGGCAGGAAAAGGGAATCCACCCTTCCTGCTGGGGGCGGAGCCCTGTACATGCTCCTCATCTCCCCCTGTGGGCAGAGCCGCGCAACGGACCAACGAATCCACCCCCAGCGAACGGCGCGCTGCTGAGAGACACGCGGCTCGGGGGCCAGAGAATCCTACCCACTGTCTACTTAAACACAATCTAGTCACACAATAACTGTGGCAATGTCTCCAGCTAATAGCGGATATCTACAGCATGATGCAGTAAGTGGACGCGAGTTACTGTGGTGAATGTGTAACCACTATAATTCACACTGTACATCACTGTGTCCCTGTGGGCTCCATCTGTGAGCCGTTGCGCAGCTCTGCCCACAGGGGGAGATGAGGAGCATGTACAGGGCTCCGCCCCCAGCAGGAAGTATAAGTGCTGCGGTCCTGCGAGTCCGCCCTCAGTTCAGCATAGTCGCAGGCAGGCTCAGTTGTAAGCCGATTAAAGCCACAGTTTACTCCAACTCGTGTCTCTGAGTGAATTGATGGTCGCATCAATTACATTATCCATACTGATGTTGTGCATCATGCCAATGGGTTTCCCAATTGGAATTATCCTTTACTTACATCTTCTGGACAAATAAGAGGAAAAGGAAAGAAAGAACTTGGTGCCAAAATTTGTTCCCAGTACCATGCAGGTGACATCGATTCCCCGGGGACAGGCAGTTCCTTGGACTGCTGACTGCATGGCCTGTGCGATGTTTGTCCTTTATATCAATTTCTTCCTCTTTGAAATTACGAAGCCCCTTTCTTGACTTCAGCTCATCCCAAAACACATTACAGCCAAGAAGGTATTTTAAAGGATAGTCACTGTTGTAGTGTAGAAAACACAGCAGCCAATTTATGCACAGCAAGATACCAGAAACAGTGGTCTCATAGTGACAATCAAGTCTGCCGCAGGGATGGTAGATGAAATAAAAGGATTGCCCAGGTTACTGGTGAGAGCTCTCCCACTCTTCCTCAAAATAGTGCTGTGGATCTCTGAGGTCATCTCACCCACATACAGCATTTGGGGAGACAGTGTTTGTCGTGGTATTGTCACCGGACAAGTAATCCAGTGAACCAGAGTAATGCTCTGGGAACCTGGGTTCTAATGATGACCATGAACCTATTGTCATAAAAACCCATCTGGTTCCTAATGGCCTTCAAGGAAGAAAATCTATCAACCTGACTTGTCTGGCCTACATATTACTCTGGACACTCAGCAATGTAGTTGGCTCTTAACTGCCCTCCGAAATGGCCGAGCGAAACACTGAGTTCAAGGGCAAAGGGGGATGGCTTTTTAGCAATGCCCGCACCCCGTGAATGATTAAAAGATATCTGCCAATGCACTCTCTCAGTATTTCACGGGAGTGTCATCTTTGATGTATATAGATCTTGCAGTTGATGTGTACATGATCTGGTTATTCCATCAAATCTTCCTGTGTGGGAACATCTGGCCAGCTCTGCCCATAATATAGGATCAGGAACATATGGCTCAGCTTGGAGACAGGTTACCAGTGACGTCCCTGCAGTGTCAATCCCAGGTCCATTCCTCTTGACAGCCTTTACTAATGGCATGACAGCTGTGCCTGGAGTACGTTTGAAGACTATACCAAAATATATGCAAGGGTGAAGATGGTTGGGGAATATAATCAAATCCCAAAAGATTTAGATGTAATAGCGGATTGCAAATAGAGGGCTGGATTCTGCGGTCCTCCAGCCATGTGTTTCTTGGCCATTCGCTGGCAGGATTCTATCTTCCCGCTGCTTGTTAATGGGTTTTCCCTTTGAAGCCAACCGACGCTGCCGGGCAACCCACGGGCGGGGGTTTGCTGCTGGTGGGACCAGTGATCACAACGGTCGGAGAATCCCAGCCAGTGTTTAAGTTCAATAAATGAAGTGTCACGTGTGTTTTAGGACCAACACAGCTGTGAGCTGCCATTTTCAGAAGCAATGCTGAAAAAGGTTGAGAAAGAGATCTCAGTCCAACTGTTTACTGATGACAAAGTTTTGTGACCGATGCAGAGAGGCTGCAGCATTGGGATGTAATCAGAGAATTATCTAATCTCGGGCACACCATATTGAGTCTGAATATGTCATTAGTCAGGCTGTATGTAGAGTGTTGTGCCAACTAATGCTGGGTGACACGTTAGTAACCTGGGACTCCGTCCATTAGGAAATGGCACGATTTAATGGAAATGAAACAGGATCCTGTGTCGGGCGCGTTTAGCCGTGTGTTTCCCAGCACTGGCAGCGCTGAGAATGACCCCGCGTTTAAACGGACTCTGCTTCATTTCTGGGCCTCGGCGAGGAATGCCCCACTGACGCCGCCCTTAGTCCCATTTCCTTCACGAATGCGCTCCATTCACCAATGCAGGAAGAGATCGGGATGCTAATATTAAATGGCGCCGCAATCTTTGAACACCCCACCACGGCCTCTTAACACCCCCCCAATTTACCAATTAGGGAGTCCTCAGGTCCCCTGCACCCCATCTCATAAAGTCAGGACAACCTCGTGCCCAATCGCAGGCGGGGGGGGGCAAGATATCATCCGGGTACCTTGGCACTGCCAGCCTGGCACCCTGGCAGTGCACCTGCTGGGGTGGCACCCAGGTGGCACTGTCAGAGAGCCCGGGTGGCTCTTGAATATGCAAATCTGGCTCTATTGTGGGTGGGATCCAGATCGTGGCCCCTCACAGGATCCCGTTAGATCTCGTGAGGCAAAATGAGGACATTAAATTTTGCGATAGGGAAATTTAATGGCCTCGTCGCATCCAGAGTTGGGCATGATGAGGCCGGTGGATTACGGCCTACAACAATGTCTCCCAGTTTAAAAAACCTAAGATACTTGGGTAGCTCATGGATCATTGTTTATTTATTTTAGAGCAGTCTAGACCAAGGGGTGACCTAATAGAGGATTAAAAATGATTAAGAGGAGGGTAAATAAGGAGGTAATGAAGACCTGGCCATCATGGTGAATGGCAATCCTAATGGACCACCTTGTCTTTCGCTGTCTGTCAGTTTTGCAAGTCTCTGGAGTGGGACCTGAATCCAGAAACTGGACCACGGTTGCAAAGAAAGAGTACAACATCGGTTGTTAATTAGTTTAGCTTTCAGCAGAGGCAAAATGGCAACCAGTCAATATTTTCTCACTTGCAATTACAGGCAAAAGGAGAGAAAAACATTAAAAATGACGGTACCAGGAACACAGCATTTGGCAACAAATCTGTTACTAATAGGAGTGAATTATTTTGCACGTCGATGTGATTTCTTACATATTCCATTCATTACCGTCACACTGGAAGGAAAGTTAAACATTGAATGAAATCATTGAATGGGCCATTATTATCAGCCAGCAATAAATTACAAGGTTTATTCATTGCTAAATTCATTTTTACTCAGCCTGAATGTTCATATCACCATAGCAATGTGAGGCAGTTCTCTCTCATCCCATTCTGTCCTCTGCAGATGCTACACCGAGACAACCTGGGATGTGCAGGAAGCTGTATTTTGACGGTGAAAGCAGATGGCATTTACCTGCTCTAGCAACGAATGGTAAAAATTGGGGAGCATTCAGGAAGCCATGAGCAAAGATTGCTCTTCCGCACGATCCATTCCGATAGACTTAAAATCCATTTTTAACTTTGAGATTACAGCATTACTTCCCATCGCAGTGAATGTAGAATAAATGTAATATTGAACAGGTAATGGATGTTGCCAAGTGGAATGATAATTTACAATACGTTGAAAGAATATGTGTTTCAGTATTTTTTTGATTCACATTACTTATTAATTTGGTCCTGGTTATCTTCTTTACAGTGTTATTTATGTTTAATTTATTGTCCTGGTGGACATGTGCCTGTTATGGAATAGTGGCCGTATCCTTACCTCTGATTCAGAAGGTTGTGGACATTATCTTAGCTGGAACCTCAATGCGTTGCTGAGTGAGTGAGTAGGTACCATCTTTCAGACGAGACCTTGACCCAGACGTCTGCCGTCTTTGGTGAATGAGAACGATCCCATGACACCGTTCGAAGAGGAGAAGAGGAGAATTCCTAGTTTACATTTATCGCAAAGCCAATACCTGAAACAAACAGGGGGACCAATCACTCATTTTATTGCAGTTCGTGGGAGCTTGCTGTGCATAAATTGATTTTCGCATTTCCTGCGCTATGACAGTGACTGTACTTCAAAAGAACTTCACTGGCTATAAAACACTTTGGGCCACCCTATGGTCATGAAAGGCACTATATGAATCTAAGTTATATCTTTCCCATTGCCAGGTCCTGAGGACATTGAATAGAATGTGCACAGATGAGCGTGCAAATTACTGTGAAATCAGTTATTGTATAACTGTGAATACAGTTGTATTAAATTCTTCTCTTGAGCATTTTAATGGCGGTGTTTACAAAATTTAAAATAAACTGCGTAAAATCGGCAGCAGTGATAAGATCTTTTTTTTAAGAGTGCACAATGTGTGATATTGATGCTCTCCGTGATTGCAAGGCTGCATTATTTTACAGTCACTTGTGAAGTACAAATGAATAACTTGTAGTAGCCTTCTTAAGGGAACAATCTACCCAGTAAACATATTTGCATAAAATACATGTAATACTGCATTCAGTGAGATGTGCTTCAAAATGATCAAAGGATTGCTGATAAAGAATTGATAAAGAATACTCCGAATGGCCAACGGTTATGAGACGACAAATACATTTTCTGGACTTACTTGACTAATGCTTGCACACTTTCCATGTATTAACAGAAAAGGAAATAGGTTAGACTGGACATAGTAAAATGACTGTCTGTGTGGAGTTTGCACGTTCTCTCCGTGTCTGCGTGGGTTTCCTCCGGGGGGCTCTGGTTTTCTCCCACAGCCCAAACATGTGCAGGTTAGGTGGGGTTGTGGGGATAGGGCAGCGGAGTGGGCCTGGGTAAGATGCTCTTTCAAGGGGTCGGTGCTGACTGGATGGGCTCAATGGCCTCCTTCTGCACTGTAGGGATTCTATGGATTATATGGACGCTTCATCAACAGCTTTGGACTCCTGCTGAAAGTTGCCAACTGAGGTTAGACGTATTCTGGGAAAGGTTCGTCGCTTGACTTCCATCTTCTAACCGTTCCACTCTCTCTCCATTAGTCACTGGACACGTCCATCTTTGCACTCACCATCTTTTCACGTCAATTGGATAGATAACCCTCATCTGCCATTTTTTTTTAACCCCAAAATGTTCAATAAGTGAAAAGTGCACAATATTTTTTTTTTATATAAATGTTTTGTGTTGGGTTTTTGAACATATATTTACCGTTATGTACACAAAATAGAAAGTGCACAATATTTTTAATGATTGATCTGAAAGATTAGTGTTTAATTCCTGGTAACCCTAATCCCATCACTGTTTGCCTTGTTCCAAAATGGCTGTCCGATGCTTTTTTTTTGCAATCTGACATGCCATATAAAGTTTGCATTGCTGAAGTGATGGCATAAACTGTTAAGTGCTTACCATGACCTACATTTGTTTCTTTAACATTTAACAAAATACCAGTGTAATTTCTTTCTAAACTTTCTTTGGGTGGTTTTCACTTATGGGTGAATTCCAGAAAACATGACAGAACAATGACCAAATATTTACATTACATGGGAATTGATTGCTCAAGATCGGAAGGTATTGGTACAACTGACAAGGCTCTCAGTATTTTTGGTTTACCTAACATGGGATTGTTGATGGTATCAGAACTTTGAATGCTGAATCAACAGAGATTTTGCAATGGCCCCTGTGATTTTCCCTCCCTACACTGGAGCGAACACAGCCGTCAATTCTGGCTTTTCCGACAAGTCGTAAACAAAGATTTGATGAAAATTTGTCTTTGCTCCTCATTTCTTAGGCAAATTTGATTAAGAAATTGTGACAGAATGCCAAAGCACTCAGTCTCTGACTTTAATAGGCTTATGGAATTATCTTCTCCAAGTTAAATTGCGCTGCAACTCTGTATTTATGAAGGGAAGAACTTTCACTCCGTACTTTCAGCTGAAATATTGTCTTGTCTCACGCTCTGAAGAAATCAAGTGCTGTGCAAACAACAAATTACCTGTGGATGTGCAATCACTGTCGCTATGCAGTCAGACACAACAACAAACACACAGCAAATACCATCAAACGACACAACATACCTGATTCATGGTTTTAGATTTTGATCAGATCACTGCCCTTCTTCTTCATAAGAATAATTAAGCTGTTAAAATCTTGAACAGTTCTTTTAGAGTAAATGAGCAGAAACTACTTCCAGTGGCAGATGTCTTATAGTCAAGGAGTCTACAGCATAGAAAAGCCCCTTCAGCCCATCGCGTCTGCGTTGGTCAAAAACAACAACCTAACTATTCTAATCCCATTTTTCAGCACTTAGCCTATAGCCGTGTCTGCCTTGGTGTTGTAAGTGCGCATCTAAATACTTCTTCAATGTCCTGAGGGACTCTGCCTCCACCCCCCTTTCAGGCAGCGAGTTCCAGACTCCCACCACCCTCTGGGTGAAAAGGTTTTCCCTCACATCACCTCTAAACCTCCTGCCCCTTCCCTTAAATCTATGCCCCCTGGTCATTGACCACTCCACCAAGGGGAAAGGTTTCTTCCTGTCTACTCTATCTGCGCCCCTCATAATTTCATACATCTCAATCCTATCCCCCCTCAGTCCCCTCTGCTCCAAGGAAAACAATCCCAGTCTATCCAATCTCTCTTCATCGCTAACACTCTCCAGCCCAGGCAACATCCTGGTAAATCTCCTCTGCATCCTTTCCAGTGGCTATCACATCCCTCCTATAATGTGGATTCCAGAACTGCCCACAATACTCTCGCTGTGGTCTAACCAACGTTTTATACAGTTCCAGCATAACCTCCCTGCTCTTAAACTCTCAGCCTCGGCTAATAAAGGCAAGTATACCATATGCCTTCTTAACCATTGTACCCATCTGCTCAGCTACCTTAAGGGACCAGTGTACATGCATTGGACAGCCATTTTGGAAAAAGACAAAGCCCACGCGTAGAGTCTCCAGGAGCAGTGGATACAAGTGGAATTGTGCGAGTGAGAGGCTTCTCAAAAAAGGAAGTCATCACTCTTGCCAAAGAGCGGTGTTTCTAAGTTCAGCCATGTGTCAGTGGGAGGAGCAACCATCTGAGGCCCTCCCTGGCAGGGGGGAGTGCATGCAAACAATATGGGCGACACGGTGGCACAGTGGTGAGCACTGCTGCCTCACAGCTCCAGGGACCCGGGTCCAATTCCGGCCTTGGGTGGCTGTCTGTTTGGAGTTTGCATGTTCTCCCTGTGTCTGCGTGGGTTTCGTCCGGGTGCTCCGGTTTCCTCCCACAGTCCAAAGATTTGCAGGTGAGGTGTATTGGCCATGATCAATTTCCCTTTAGTGTCCAAAAGGGTAGATGGGGTAACTGGCTTATGGGGATAGGATGGAGGCGTGGGCTTAAGTGGGGTGCTCCTTCCATGCTCATTCTATGTTCATCTTCCATCGGCTGGTGCAGACTCAATGGGCTGAATGTCCTCCTCCAGCATTGTAGGGATTCTATAATTCTAGGATTCTAAAAATGCTAGCAACAAGAATGACTGCAGGAAACTTCCAAACATAACACATGTGGGAGTACAGAAACTATTTTCAATGATTGAACACCAATGTCACCTGTGCTCATTCAATACTTCTGAATTTTCCTTCCATTACCACTATGACCAGGTGATTCACCGACATCCACAACAGAGGTGCATGTGGCTTGCTGACCACCATGCCCTGTAGCCTGTGGCCGGGATCTCCTGGAGGGCCCTGGTCTGCTTTGGGTCTCCGGCTCTGGGGCAGCTGCACCCTGCTCGGCCTGCGGAGCTGGAGCTGATGAGGTCACAGGCAGTTGGGAATTGGGAATGGCTGGATACACTTGGAGAATCCTGGGGGGATACCCCTGCGGTGTACACCTCACTTTGGGTTCTCAAGAGCCATTTCCTGACCTCTTGAGGAAAAGGGGCACCTGGAGGGAAGTTTAGATGTCCCGTCTCCTCTTGTCGGCCCTGTCAAAGCTCACCCATGGATTCAGCGATGGAATGCTGAACATTCGGCATGCGTTTCTGTGGTATCCTCCATCCTCCACGTGGAGATTTTGGTATATTGGGCCACACCATCACAGAGTATGTGAATGAACTCCTCTGCTATCCATGCTGCTGTTGAGGGCCTCTGGCACATCTGCCTGATGTTACCCTGCATGTCGCTGGTACTGCAGCATCCTCTCCATGGCCGCTTCCAGAGGTTTGTCAGCCGACCCACACTTAGCAGAGGCGTCCTTTCCACCTGTGGTACGAGTGCCAGAGCCACTGGCTGTCACTGCCCCTTCCTGTTGTTGACACATGTCTGTGCATTGACCACCAGAGTGTGAACCCGAGCCTAAACTGGAAATCTGAGCCACTGAGGTGTTTCACTGGGCTGCAGGGCGGGGCGGGGGGGGGGGGGGGGGGGGGGGGTTGCTGAAAGCTGTGTCGCCTGTACAGGTAAGAATGTTACCTCACCCTCCATCCCCTTTCGAGACCTTGTGTGGTGCAGAGGCCTGACTGTCTTCCTGCTGGCACCTGGAATGGAGGGAGGAGACAATGAGTGACTGACTAGGTTGGTTAAAATATGGCACTCATTAATCACCTTCATTTCCAAGGTTGTCTGGATTATGCACGCCTCTCCACTAGATGTTTGGGACACCGGCTTTGCTGTGGGCGGCACGGCAGCACAGTGGTTAGCACCGTTGCTTCACAGCTCCAGGGTCCCAGGTTCGATTCCCGGCTTGGGTCACTGTCTGTGAGGAGTCTGCACGTTCTCCCCGTGTCTGCGTGGGTTTCCTCCGGGTGCTCCGGTTTCCTCCCACAGTCCAAAGATGTGCAGGTTAGGTGGATTGGCCATGATAAATTGCCCTCAGTGACCAAAAAGGTTAGTTGGGGTTATTGGGTTACGGGGATGGGGAGGAGGTGTGGGCTTAAGTAGGATGCTCTTTCCAAGGGCCAGTGCAGACTCGATGGTCCGAATGGCCTCCTTCTGCAAACTCTATGATTACTCCGTCAGCTCAACAACTGTGAGGGTCCCGGAGCTCAGGCACCCTCCTGTTTTCTCTCTCCCTCCTGTCGTGGGCTTTTGTTATAACCTGCCTGATTACCACCCGCTGGGGACTAATGGCAATCCCACAATCCTTTGGGAGTATGAGCTTCCCCAATGTGGGGGGGCGGAGAAATCATTAGCAGATTCCCTGCATAAATAGAGCTGGCCAGTTTGGAACCTGCTAGAGAGAGGAGTGAGCAGCAAGGGAGTTGCTGCTGCTGCTGTTGTCGATATATGCTATTGTAAATAAATGTTATT
The DNA here is from genome assembly GCF_902713615.1 of Scyliorhinus canicula. NCBI lineage: Eukaryota > Metazoa > Chordata > Chondrichthyes > Carcharhiniformes > Scyliorhinidae > Scyliorhinus > Scyliorhinus canicula. Next base: position 195,256,430 of record NC_052154.1, on the reverse strand, counting down.
TCTTTCTATCCTTCAACTCATGCTGGATTCTTTGTGGCCCTCACAAAACTGGCGATGAGGATTAAAGTGAATAGCTGTCTACGCTGCTGAAGCCACCTCCCTGGATTTTTGTTGGACACAGGTTGGAAGTTGTTTTCTATCACACCATGCCTCTGTATGGACGATTGGATGTTTTTGATGCTGCGCTGGAAAGTTGGAACCAGTACGTACGACGGATGCGTTACTATTTCTGGGCAAACAACATCACCGAAAACAAGCAGCAGGTGGTCATATTGCTCACCGCCTGCGGCCCGCATACGTTTGGGGTGATTAGGAGCCTTACGTACCCAGCTGCACCGGACACCAAAACGTTTGATGAACTTGTGAACTTAGTGGGGCAAGATTTTAACCCAACCCCGTCCACGAACGTCCAGCGTTACCGGTTTAATACCGCAGAGTGGACCCCAGGAGAATCCCTTGCAGAGTTCTATCCAGGCTACGCAGGACTGCGGAGTATTGTGACTATGGTGAGACCTTGTCAGAAATGTTATGCAACCGTTTGGTTTGTGGTATTGTTATGGGCCAGGGTTTAGAGAACCCCAAGGTGTATGGAGTTCACCTGACCCACAACTTTTAATAGATTGTGGTATGGGCAGCACACGGCCCACTCTACAGGTGTGGTACTGCAGAAATGGAGAAGTATTTTTTAAAGCAAAACAACGTTTATTCTATGAACTCAAGTTAACCTTTTTAAAACATACAGTGAACATCTTAGCAACCATTAATTTCAAATACAACCCCCAAAGAATACACTAAGTAATCCTTAATAACTTCCCAAACAACACCCAGAAGACAAAAGAAACACCTTTTAACAGAAGCATATTAGGTTTACATTCACTACTGAAAACATTTAGAATTAATGATCAAGAGATAGTCTTTTCATGGCAGAGAGATCAGCAGTACACCTGCTTTGTCTGGCTTCAGCTCTAACACTGAAAAAACAGAACCAAAAAAACACAGACACACCCAAGCTTTTCTCAAAGTGAAACTAAAAAGCAGAGCCAGAGCTCAGCTCCACCCACACTCTGACATCACTGCAGTAACATGAGCAGCCAAACATTTCTTAAAGTGACATTCTCATGACAGTATGAACAATATGGCCACCCAGAGAACGCTGTTAGCTGAACCAACATTGACTTTTCAACAGGCCATTCAAATAGCATTGTCCCGAGAGAGCGCAGAACAGGGAGTGCAGGAGCTATAGGGAATGGAGGTGCATGCCTTGGGGCGCAACCCCTTCCATCCAAAAGTGTCTTGTTGCTCGTTCTGGTGAGTGCGCTTTACACTCAATTGGCTCTGTTTTATTACTTAGCTCTAGAGTCGCCAGGTATCATTATGATACCACCACGAGGTTCAAGTTCAAGTTCAGATCAATGACTCAATACACCAATTAGTAAGGTTCAAACAAGACACGTTTATTAATACACAGTTATTCGCTACTCATGCATATAATACTAAAAGACTAAACTATTCCTACCACTAATAGGCCAATACTTATCTGGATAAGGGAACCTGCCGGATCAGGGAACAATGGCCTCTTGCTCTGTACTGGATCTGCAGGCTTCCAGCTGGTATGGACTAAGGGGTCAGGAGTGTCTATCTCGTAGCGTACGTTGTATGACACTTACTTGGTGGTGCAGCAATTGGCCAGGCCTCTCCTTCTTACGGTCAAGTTCTTCGAGAGCTGCTAAGGTGTTCTGCTGGGAGGGCCAGCTAAGAGAGTGAACTGAATTTGGGACCAATCTTTTATAGGTCCCAGGGGCTTCGCGCCCTTTTGGGCGGACCCCGAGCGTACTTTCAATCGATTGGATCCCATACCAATCGATTGGTTTGAATTCCCCAATACTGGGGCCCTTTCTCGATCACTGGGCGGTCCTCCCTGGCTTGTCTGTCTGCTTTGTTTCAGACTCCCGTTGGCGCCGAGAAGTCTGACCTGCCATAGAATGTCCCAAATGTAGCTAATCGTTGTATCCATTGTTCCCGGGGATCGCTCATTAATATGCAAACTGCTGGTTTCGGTGCTGTCTGCTTTCTTTGCAGACAGAATACACAGGAACTCTGCAAACTGTTTTTTCTCTAGTATTGTCCAATTTTCCCTGCTGTCTTTGTGTTTCTCCATTTTGTGTGGGGAAGTGGCCAACTCAGGTGGCTACACTCCCTCCTTGTGATCCTAACGCGAAGCGTGAAGGATCACATAACTATGTCGTCTTCATTACCTCATTACCTTCATTACCTGACCTCAGCGAGTTCCTGTCCTCAACTATGCAGACGAATATTACGTAACAATTCCTAAGTGGCGCTATGTCATAAAGGGACATGCATTACCAAATAACAACGGGAACCTCTAACCATCCTTAATAAATTATACTCAACTTGCATTCAATCATTCTAACTTCCTATCAGTACAACAATAATGGCAGCATTCGTGGTTCATTTCTCTGGCTCGGCAGTCGAGCTCAGAGGTACATAAGCATTCAAAAGCACATTCCTTTATTTACAGTACAACAACAACGAAAAAAATCCTTTGTTACATTTCAACGGGTTCGGGGGACTGGAGTAAACCGAAGATAGGGGGATCTCGCCCTATATACCGTCGAGGTACGAGAGCGGTAGGCTCTCCTTCGCCATTTCCTCATTCAAAAAGTCTGCACTATGATGCAGATTATTGCTAATGCCAAAGTGATTCAACTACGTATGACAAGGAGTACCAGGTCATAAACGTGGTTCATCAGGTCGGGGTACTGCTACTTGTTACTGGGCTTTGAGTGTTCTGTGGAAGTGAAACATTAACGGCTGGTGGAGTGGGGGTAAGGGGGTTCGCATCCGCGCGCAACCACATGGATCCTATAATCCATAATATAAAAATGAATGACATCGTCTTCATCTCTTTCTTCTCTTTTGTTCTCTTGATCTCTTCTCTTCTGTTCCTTTGATCCCTCCTTGGAGCGTCTGAAAATCTATGGGATCAAGCATAGTGCCTGTTAGTATTTTGCTTAATATCTCGAACGTTAGTATGTCTGTCCTCGTGTGCCAAGTTTCCCTTTACGATTGGTCACTCTCTGTGACTCCCTCATTTTTTTTTTCAAAACGAATTTTAAGACCAGACATACTCTTAAATACTGTCCCACTGCGAGCCGTCTCGCAGGCTTTGCGTTTTACCATCCCAATGTTCATGGATGTAAATAGCATGGGGAGTTGGCAACCAAAGGGTTACCTGAAAACAAAATAAGCAAAATCAAATTTTGAAACCAAAAGTGCCAAAATGAGGTGCGTATGGGTTGTGACGGGTAAGATTTGGATGGAGTCCCTGGGTAGGGCGTGCTGTGCCGTACCCGAGCTTAGCTGACCAGAGGGGGTGGTCCTCAGACAGGGCGGGTCCTCAATGCCGTGTCTCCACTGCCTGAGCGACCTGAAACGATTGGGCAAGGGTGTAGTCATCATGGTGGTTGCGGGCCTGCCTCTTCTATCCTCCAAACAGAAGAGCAGTTATGAAAGGGAAGCTAGCAAGCTCTCAGAGGTTTCGGCCGAGAAGCGAGCTGGCAAGTTCTTAGAGGTATCGGCGGACAAATTGAGCGTGTGTCCACAGAGCTGCTGTTCCTGGAAAAAACAAACAAACAAACATGCAACACAAAACTTGCAGGTTCCATCAGAAAGGACACCGCTTCTCTCTCAAGCGGTTCCTCTTTTTACATCATCTGGACACCTCAATCACCATCTTCTGCGAACAGGGTCGCAAAGGGGTTGCCGTGTCGGGAGTCAGACGTAATGTCATCCTCTTCTCCCGGATCCCATATCCTTGTATGGATCAGGCTCGCTAAGGCAGCATTGTGTAACCGTGGGTCCAGCTCGTCATTCCGGACGAGTCTGTATGAGTTTTCTCGGTGCCAAATGGTGATATCCAAGTTCGTATGAACGTTGTCGGGGTCGTCATAGTTGGACGGTGGGTCTGGGTGTGGGTTTGGTGTTTTAATGTAGGTGATCTCCAAGGGATCACTGGAATCGGGGTCATAGTCGCCGGGTGTGTGGGTTGTGGTTTCGGGGCAGTAGAGAGGAGTGATGTGGCTGTCGTCAGAGTCACAGTCACTGTCTCTGCTGTGGCAGCTTGTGGGCGTGTTGGGGCGGAGTCTAAAGACAATGGGCGGAGTTGAGGTCGAGTCCGTGGAGATGCTGGTCTGTGAGCGGGAGGGCGGAAAAACGTCTCTTGGGGGCGTGGCGTGGAGGTCTGCTGCGTCAAGCATAACGTGATGAGTGTGGTTGGACTGTGTTCCATATGCCTTTAACTGGTTGATATGGAACCAGGTAGTCTTCCCGTTGGGGTACTTTATTTTGTAAACGGAAGGGCTAACTTTATCTGCAATGGAATAGGGGCCAGAATATTTGTGTGAAAGGAATATACTGGGGTTGTAGACAGAGAGCATGACCTGCTGCTGTACTGCAAACTCAGTGACATGTACCATTTTGTTGAAACAGGCCTTGCTCTGTTTCTTTCTTGTCCCTAACTTTACCACGGGTGCGAGCTGAGCCAATTTAATGTTCTCTGTCATTTGTTTGACTGCCTTCTCATGTGTGAGGACCGTCACTTCTGGGCTGGTCAAATCTATTCCCAATAAATACTCAGCGCCTTTCATGGGGCGTCCGGTCATTAGCGTGTGTGGTGTGTAAGCTGTAGAAGTCGAAATGGTATTCCTTAAAAACATCAACGCGAATGGGAGGACCGAATCCCTAGTCGTGTTATTTTCCTGGACCATTTTACGGAGGGTGGATTTTAGGGTCCGATTCATGTGCTCCACAATACCACTCGACTGGGGGTGGTATGCAATGTGTAATTTTTGTGTTATGCCAAATATAGTGAGGACGTTCTTCATGACCCGTCCTGTGAAATCGGAACCTTGGTCCGACTCAATGCTTCAGGGGAGTCCCCATCTTTTAAAGATGTGGTGTGTCAAAATCTTTGCCGTTGTTTTTGCTGTATTGGTTCTAGCTGGGAATGCTTCTACCCATTTAGTGAATGTGTCAATCACTACCAAAACGGGGGCAATGGTCCTATAAAATCGATCTGAAGGTTAGTCCAGGGGCCATTAACGGGGCGAGTGTGACTGAGCTGTGCTTTCCTTGAATAACTCTCCAGGTTATTCTGTGCACAGATAAGGCAATTCTCAATGTAATGTGTTACATCGTCTTTTAAATTTGGCCACCAACAGAGCTGTCTCAGGTGGGCTGTGGTGGGGTCTATTCTCTGGTGTCCATGACCATCGTGGAATAAACAAATTAGCTGATTCCTGTCCTGTTCAGGAACCACATACAAAGTGTCTTTTAAAACAACACCCTCATGGGTGGTCAGTGATCTTTTAAATCTTTCGAACGGGGCTGGGTACTTGCCTTTAACAATCTCCCTGAGGTTGCCATCCTGCGACTAAATCCTCATTATTAGTCTGTGATATCTGTACTGCACTAACTGGTGCGCTTTCTGGGGCGCATTCGGGGGGGGTTCCAAAAGTAACCACGTCTGGAACCTACTTTCGCCAATGCGTCTGCTTTCAAGTTCCCGGGTGGGGAAGAGCGGTGGTGACTTCTAACTTTATTATCCGAAAGTCCTGTCCTTTGCCTCTCTAAAATATGTCGGAGTAATGGGGCTGATGGGAGGGGCTTACCGTCTGCGGAAACAAAACCTCTTGTCTTCCACAGGGGTAGGAACTCAGTTAAACTGTTGCAGACATATAGACTATCCGAATATATATCTGCCGGGCTGGGGAACGAATCTGGGTGGTTCACTATATATGCGATTGCAGCTGGTTCTGCTGCCTGCGCACCTAAGTGACCTGGCAATTTCAAAGCGATCTCCTCTAGTGCGCGTCCCTGCGCATCCTCCACGTATATACCACATCCAGTAATACGTTTGCCATCTAAAACAGTGGATGAACCATCCACAATAATCCTCAAAGGTGCGCACGTGACTGTGTGCTTACTGGGATGAACTTCCTATCTTCCTGGGGGGTGTCTTCGCAATAAAGGGTCCTGTATTGTGAAGAGGGGATATTATCTCACACTCATGGGGTGTTCCTGGGTACTGGAGGTTATCTGCCAAAACTGTGTGTGTTTTTGTCCGTTTCATAGTGATGTCCCGTCCTTGCAATAGAAGGGTCCATCTAGCTGCTCTAATTTGACTAACAGTTCCGTCCCTTAGTCGTCCATCTAATAGAAGCTGTGTGGGGGTGTGTTCGGTTAGAATCGTGATGGGGTTCAGTCGGTTATGTACGAAAAGTACTGCACTGCCCAGAAAACTACGAGCAGGTGCCTTTCGCAGGCTGAAAATCCTTGCTCTACTGGACCTAAAATTCTGGAGGCATAAGCCACTGGTCTTAGCTGCTCGTGCCGTTGCTGAAGGAGCACGGCTGAGAGGGTCAGATCTGTACTTGCTACCTCAATTGCATAGGGGGAAAGTGGGTCTGGAACTTGGAGTGCGGGGGCTGCAATAAGGGCTCTTTTTAAATCGTCCACAGCATCCGTATGCTGCGGAAGCCATTCCCAAGGGGCTCCTTTCTTTAGGAGGTCTGAGAGGGGGGGCTGCTTTTGTCGCAAAACTGTCAATGTGTTTCCGACAGTACCCAACCAGTCCTAAAAACGACTGGCGGGCTGAAACATTTTGGGGAAGGGGCAATTTGACGGTCGAGTCAATCCTTTTGTACTCGATCTCGCGTTTGCCGTGCGTGATTATCGTACCCAAATACATCACTTTACTCTCCAATATTTGGGCCTTTTTGGGGTTCACTTTACAGCCAATTGTTTGTAGTAGTTCCAGGAGTTCAGACAGAAGCGTGATGTGCTCTGCCTTGGTGTCTGTCTGCAGTAGTAGGTCGTCCACATACTGGACCAGACATTCGGGGCGAGAGAATTTAGACAAACCATTTGCCAGCTGTCGGTGGAAAATGGAGGGGGAGTTGTGGAATCCTTGTGGAATGCATGTCCACGTGTACTGCTGACCTTTAAAAGTGAATGCGAATTTGTACTGGCACGCCTTCGCCAATGGGATGGACCAGAAGCCGTTGCTAATGTCCAAAACCGTAAAGAATCGTGAATTGAGTCCCTGCTTGAGCATGGTCTAAGGACTTGTTGCTACCGTGGGGGCTACTGTGGGGGGTGACTTTATTGAGTTTCCCGATAATCGATGGTCAGTCGCCATGGTCCATCGGGCTTCCTCACTGGCCAAATCGGGGCATTATTAGTTGAGGCTACTGATCGGAGTATGCCCTGCTCTAATAAGCTGTCCACAACTTTTGAGATTTTGCCCTCTGCCTCCTGGGGAAATCCATATTGCCGTTGGGGTCTAGGGTCAGGTTCTGTAATTTGAACCGATCCAGACATTCTGTCGCAGTCGTGCCTGTGACTGGCAAATGCTGATCTGTTGTTTGTCAAAACTGCCCTAACCTGTTTGTCTGTGGAGAGCGTGGTCGGATCAAAACAATACTCTCCTACTGCGCTAATCCTGTTTTTGTACTCGCCTACCGTGAGCGTTGCGGGGGCTCTTTCTGACCTTGCCATTCGCCAGACACACTGATTGACTGGGTCGAACAACAGGCTGTGTGTATTCATGAAATCTATGCCTAGTATGTGTTCTGCTGTGTGGGGCAAATCTACTAACACAATGGGGTGTTTGGTGGTAATGTTCCCTAGCTGAATGGGTACAGGGGCTGTAATGTGTCCCTGCTGTGAATGGCCTGTAAAGCCACTGAGTGTGATTGTGGCTGTAGTGGGCCACGTGTCCTTTTGATACATATTGGAGGAATTTATGGTCATGCCAGACCCTCCTGTGTCCCAGAGTAATTCTATGGGCTGTCCCCGTACCTTCGCTGTGACTACCGGTCGTCCAGACCTGTCCCAAAGGGTATCACAGACCCAAGTGGGGGAGCCCGAACACCGTCGGTCCGTTCTGTCAACATTTGTCTGTCCTGAATGAGTCCCTATACTATGAAAGGGCTTTGCTCTATTTCTGTTCAGGGTGCCTGTCTGTTGGCCTCTCTGTGATTTCTGCGGGGCATTGCACTCTCTTGCAAAATGTCCTAACTGACCACAGTTGAAACATTCCTGTGGCTTCTGCGGGGGGTTGTTCTTTCCTTCATTCACCCAGGCGGGGTTTTGGTGCGTTCTGACTGCCTGACTATCTGCCTCTGCTTGCTGATCTTCGGGTTTCCTAACTGCGGGTTTACTATGTACAGATTGCTCCCAAGCGCGGGACAACCTTTTTAGTACCCATTTCTCATTGTGAGCATCTTCTGATGGGTCATAATTCGCGCACGCTTTCTGTCCTGCCTCTGTGGCATGGGAGATAAGGGTGCGGGTCCATTTGGCCAAGTTGTCTGTGGTCAAATGGGCACGATCTAAGTTTCCAAACACTGCTGTGAAATGGATCCACAGCCTTCCTGCAAATGCTGTGGGATACTCGGTTTTCTTTTGCCTGCACTTGTTCAGGCCTTCTACGGGGTCACCTCTATTATATCCGATCGCATCGAGGATCGATGTGTGCATCTCTTCTAGGGTGCCTCCCCCGACGTTCTGTGGGCCTGGAAGGGCTGCTACCACTGAGGGGTCTACACTTCAAACAGTGAGCTTAACCTGCTCACACTCATCCAGGCCGTACATGGGCGCCTGTTGCTTTAATCTCGTGAAGAATTGGTGGGGGTCTGAGGTGGGGAGGAACGATGTGATCTTGTCGCATGCGTCCCGTAATTGGGTCAAGGGGGTGGTATAAGTGAAATCTGGTGCGCCGTCTGCGGATCTTTGCGTTGGGTGGTGACTGGATTCATGGGTGCTGGTGCTATCTGCTCTGTCGGGGGTTGGGGTGCTTTCCTCTTCTGTGGTTTCTCTTGCGCACATGTTCCCTGAACATATCGCTGTGCTGTCTCGTTCAATTCCTGCCAATCTGGGCCATTTTCTTCATCTAATTGTGTCCCAAATGTGGTTTGGAACCCATTTTGAACAGAAAGCAGAGATTGTAGTTCCGCAATCTGCTTTCGGCATTTAGCGTGGTCCACTGAGCTTTGCCTTTGCTCAGTGGTGGCAGCATGGAGTGTTCTTAAAGCTGCCTTCAGGTCGCTGCATTGCTTCTGTAAAGCCTCTACCTGCTTCTTGGTTTCCTCTCTTATCAAGACTGCGCGCTGTATATCCTGATAGGCCTTTTCATACTGGGTTTGGGAGCTGCTTAAGTGTGCCAGGCAAGACTGATGTGCCCTCTTGGCATCATCCACCTCTACATCTTTTGCTGCAAGCCTCCATCTCAACTCTATATTCTCTCTTTCAACATCACTGACATCCACTTTACTCATGCGATGTCTTTCCTCTAAATCTGCGCGGAGCGTCCGAACGACCTCCTCTGTGCCTCGCAATTGTGCCAAACAGGACACAATTGCCATCGGCTTACGTGCTTTACTCAAACTCTTTTTATGTATCTCACACAGGCTCTCCCACCAAGTATGTCCTATACTCCCGGGGCCTGTTTCCTCATTCGAACAGAATTCGCTCCAAAGGGGCCATCCTTTCCCTTTGAGGTATTTTCTGATCTCCAGTTCCCAAACGGGATACTGTCCTACTCTGCTGTTGGTCGCTGCGACCACGAATTCCTGGGGGTGCATTAGGCGTTCCATTGCCTGCATGGCCATTTCTCCTATCTCAATGCTCTCTCTTAAATTTAGAACGAGGGGTACAAAGGCGGTGCTATAAATACGGGTACGGCTGTCGCTAATTTCCGAACTATAAACTCCCGACAGTTTTTTCGCAACAAATCCCTCGGTTTTACCTTATAACCCTGTTAGTTACGCATGCAAAAACACACTTCCGAATTATGCGAATTGATCAGAACTGCTTGAACACTTGTGATTGTTTCTGTTCCCAATTGAATATCTAATTCAAATTGCTGGGTTCTCTCGGAGTGGGGGGGCCACTTCTAGTCGAGTCCCGTCAGAGGTCGCCACTAAATGTTGGTTGTTCTGGTGAGTGCGCTTTGCACTCAATTGGCTCTGTTTTATTACTTAGCTCTAGAGTCGCCAGGTATCCTTATGATACCACCACAAGGTTCAAGTTCAAGTTCAGAACAATGACTCAATACACCAATTAGTAAGGTTCAAAACAAGACACATTTATTAATATACAGTTATTCGCTACTCATGCATATAATACTAAAAGACTAAACTATTCCTACCACTAATAGGCCAATACTTATCTGGAAAAGGGAACCCGCCGGATCAGGGAACAATGCCCTTTTGCTCTGTACTGGATCTGCAGGCTTCCAGCTGGTATGGACTAAGGGGTCAGGGGTGTCTATCTCGTAGCGTGCGTTGTATGACACTTACTTGCTGGTGCAGCAATTGGCCAGGCCTCTCCTTCTTACGGTCAAGTTGTTCGAGAGCTGCTAAGGTGTTCTGCTGGGAGGGCCGGCTAAGAGAGTGAACTGAACTTGGGACCTGTCTTTTATAGGTCCCAGGGGCTTCGCGCCCTTTTGGGCGGACCCCGAGCGTACTTTCAATCGATTGGATCCCATACCAATCGATTGGTTTGAATTCCCCAATACTGGTGCCCTTTCTCGATCACTGGGCGGTCCTCCCTGGCTTGTCTGTCTCCTTTGTTTCAGACTCCCGTTGGCGCCGGGAAGTCTGACCTGCTATAGAATGTCCCAAATGTAGCTAATCGTTGTATCCATTGTCCCCGGGGATTGCTCATTAATATGCAAACTGCTGGTTTCGGTGCTGTCTGCTTTCTTTGCAGGCAGAATACACAGGAACTCTGCAAGCTGCTTGTTTCTCTAGTCCAATTTTCCCTGCTGTCTTTGTGTTTCTCCATTTAGTGTGGGGAAGTGGCCAACTCAGGTGGCTACAGTCTCCCCCCCTATCCCTGCGGTACCTTGGGCGAGGCGACGTCCGGATCCACGCCAGTGGCCGTCGGACGCTTCTCCTCAAAGGGAGCCTTCTCCAGAACCAATGGATGAAGAGCCATGTCCGAGTCGGCCTTGTGGGCGCCGACCCTGTCATGGACGCCGGTCCTGGGGGTGCCAGAGGCACGGACGTTCCGACAGAAACTGGGGCCAGCCCAGGGGCCATACCTTCCAGTGGGATGAATCTGTGGCAACTGCTCCCGAGGACGTGGAAACGGAGGATGACTGCCTGCAGCTGCATTGTGTGGCAGCTCCCCGTCTGGCCCCCATTAAAGTGATAGTACGGGTCAATGGTCACCCGCTTGAGATGGAGTTGTACATTGGCGCAGCGTCTCAGTGATCGCCCAGAGGACATTCGACCGCATCAAGCAGGGTATACAGACCCTTACATTAACCGACACACAGGCCAGGTTGGCCACCTACACGGGGGAACCATTGGACTTTGCAGGAACTACAATGACCCCTGTTGTTTATGGACGCCAGGAGGGGCGTTTCCCACTTATCGTGGTGCGCGGCCATGGGCCCAGCCTGTTGGGTCAGGACTGGTTGCGCCATTTGCCGTTGCAGTGGCAGCACATCCTCCAAACAGTTTCTGGAGGGTTGACTGAGGGGCTAGGACGATACCCAGATGTATTCTCACCCGGTTTGGGGAAAATAAAAGGGGCTGTAGCCCGTATCCAAGTCGAACCAGGAGCCACACCATGCTATTTCTGGGCCGCCTTGTGCCTTACGCCTCGCCTTGAGAAGGTAGAAGGGGAGCTCACTCGTTGGGAGACCTTGGCTATTATCAGGCCCGTCCATTTTGCTGACCCGAAGCTTGCAGGCGGACTCTCGTTCACAAAATTAGATATGGAGCTGGATCCTGCCTCCCAGCCATTTGTAACGATTAATACACACTGGGGCCTGTATGAATATACACGTTTGCCCTTTGGGGTATCCTCTGCCTGCGCTATTTTGGAGGCTGTCCTTAGACACTTTTCAGAGGCTGGAGTCCGTTTATGTCGCACAAAGTGCGTCTTTCAGGCGAAGGAAGTCTACCTGGGTTATCAGGTATACCACGAAGGTTTGCACCCCGTCGCAGAGAAGGTGCGCGCAATTCAACAGGCCCCTGCCCGAATGACACTTTGCATCTTTGTTCTTTTCCCAGCCTCGTAAACTATTAAGAGAAGTTCCTCCCCAATCTGGCAACTACGCTGGCCCTATCTGCGAAAGAAGAATCACACCTGGGTTTGGGGTCAGTCGCAAGAAACCGCTTTCCGATGGGTAAAACAACAATTGTCGTCGTCTGGGTTACTAACCCACTATGATCCTGGAAAGCCTTTGCTCGTCACATGTGATGCATCCCCGTATGGTATTGGGGCCGTCCTGTCCCACAAGATGGAGAACGGGGCCGAGCGGCCGATAGCTTTCGCCTCCCGCACACTGACTGCAGCGGAAAAGAAGTACGCGCAGATCGAGAAGGAGGGCCTGGCAGTGGTCTTTGCAGTGAAACGCTTCCACCAGTATGTGTATGGCTGCCACTTCACTATCGTGACTGATCATAAGCCTCTGCTGGGACTTTTCAGAGAGGATAAGCCAATACCGCCCATTGCTTCCGCACGGATCCAGCGCTGGGCTTTGTTGCTCGCTGCATACGAGTATTCTCTGGAGCACAAACCAAGAACCCAGCTAGGGAATGCCGATGCACTGAGTCGATTGCCTTTATCGACCGGCCCCATGTCGACCCCCACGACCGGTGAGGTGGTTGCCACCCTAAATTTTATGGACACCTTGCCTGTCACGGCATCACAGATCTGTGAGTGGACCCAGACGGAGCCAGTCCTGTCAAAGGTCCGGCACATAGTCCTGTATGGTGGGCAGCATAGACAGCTCCCAGGCGAGTTGCGGACATTTTCCACCAAGCTGTCAGAATTTAGTGTGGAAGACGGCATCCTATTGTGGGGGACGCGTGTGATTGTCCCGGAAAAAGGACAGGAGCTGATACTAAGGGACTTGCACAATGGGCATCCGGGTGTGACCAAAATGAAAATGTTGGCCCGGAGTGATGTCTGGTGGCCAGGCCTCGACACCGACATTGAGAAGGTGGCCCAAAACTGCTCCATTTGCCAGGAGCATCAGAAGCTTCCGCCGGCCGCGCCCCTACATCACTGGGAATGGCCAAGCCTTGGGCGCGCTTGCATGCGGATTTCGCCGGCCCTTTTCAAGGATCCATGTTCCTGCTATTAATCGATCCCAGTCTAAATGGTTAGAGGTGCATAAGATGTTAGGCATAACGTCCTGCGCAATCGAGAAGATGCGTTTGTCTTTCAGTACGCATGGCCTCCCCGAGGTGCTGGTTACGGACAACGACACTCCATTCATAAGTGACGAGTTTGTGATGTTCATGAAGATGGACGGCATACGCCATATCCGCACTGCCCCATACCACCCAGCTTCAAATAGGTTGGCGGAGCGCGCAGTGCAGACATTCAAACGAGGCCTAAAGAAGCAGTCTTCTGGGTCTATGGACACGAGACTGGCTCGTCTTTTGTTTTCATATAGGACCACCCCCCATGCGGTGACTGGGGTAGCTCCCGCGGAACTCCTAATGGGCCGGAGACTTCGCACCCGCCTTAGCATGGTTTCCCCGGACATTGGCGCAAATGTACGCCGCACCCAAGAACGGCAGGGATATGGTTTTTCTCGGCATCGGCCGATTCGGCAGTTTGCGCCCGGTGACCCAGTGTTCGTTCGAAATTTTGTTGGTGGTGCCCAGTGGGTCCCTGCCATTATTCTTCGCCGAATGGGCCCTATCACTTACCAGGTGCAAACCCAGGGTCGTCTCCAGCGCAAACATGTCGACCATGTTCGGTCCAGAAGCCAATTCCTTCCAAAGATTCCCCGCCCCAGGAGCTCATTTCTACAGCTACAGAGACCTCACAATCTTCCTCTGGGGCCGCACTCCAAGCCTGCGCAGGTTGTTGCAGAACCGCCTGCAACGGGGAGATAGAGACGCTGAGGTGACGGAGGCAGCGGACTCCGACTCCGAGATGGAGACACAAGGACGCCTCAGACGGAGAATCCTTGGGCCCACGAGCCATGGATGTACAACCGTTATACCATTCATCATGGAAGCGCCGTTCTCCGCCTCGTTACACGCCGCCCGGTCCAGTGCCTCATGCAAATGGTGTCCGGCCTGCGGCAAAAGGAGTCCCATGCACTCCTTTGCCAGGGTCTTCGGTGGATTCCTTGGACTTTGGGGGGGGGGGGGATGTTATAACCTGCCTGCTTACCACTGGCTGGGGACTAATGGCAATCCCACAATCCTTTGGGAGTATGAGCTTCCGCAATGAGGGGGGGGGGGGGGGGGGGGGAGAAATCATTAACAGATTCCCTGCATAAATAAAGCTGACCAGTTTGGAACCAGCTAGAGAGGAGTGAGCAGCAAGGGAGTTGCTGCTGCTGTTGTGTATATATATATGTTATTGTAAATAAATGTTATTTCTTTCTGTCCTTAAACTCATGCTGGATTCTTTGTGGCCCTTACAAAAGCTTCCTTCTCCTGCATTCAGACGTATAAATGGATTAAATGAAGAAAGAACAGGTCACAGGCTGCTAATCCTCTGGCTAATAACTGACCTTATCGCTCGCTGGAAACTGACCGTCATGTGCACAAGTGAGGAGTGGGATGGAATAGTCTCCAGTTGCCTGGATGAGTACAGCTCCAAGAATACTCCAGATGCTCGACACCACCCAAGACAAATTAGGCTACTTGATTAACAACTTATCCAACACCCTCAACATTCAGTCCCTCCACCACCTCTTCACAGTGTGTACCATCTATAAGATGCACTGGAGCAGTTGATGCTCTATCAATTACGACGAGACGAGAGTAGAGAGTAATCGAGGCTTTATTACGCAGAGATGTGTAGCCTCCCGCAGCTGCTGCCGAAATGGCTGCAGCTCAGTGAGCACACACATTTATACTCCACCTACTGGGCGGAGCCAGCAGGCAGGGATCTACCCCCGTACCTGTGGTACAGGGGCGTTACTGTAATACACCTCATATGCGATATATACAATACAACAGTGGTGACTACCACAAGCAGATCAGCAAGGCTCCAAGGACAGCACCCCAAACCCCACCAGCTCTAGCAGCTATAAGGACAAGGGCAGCAGGTGGATGGGGACAGGAGCACCTTGCACTTGCCTTGCCTTGCCTTGCCTTGCCTTGCACTCCGCCCCATGGATGTGACTTCACCATGGTGGGTTCAAAATCCTGCAGTTGCCTCACCAATGGCACAGCACATGAACTGCAGGGGTTCAATAAGGTAGCAGACCGCCACCTTGTGAAGGACACTCAGGGAATGGTTGGCCTTGGTGGTGACACCTCGGTCCCATGAGCCAAACACAGATGTGGTGATGAGGGTTGGAAGAGGGGAAGATTCACTTACCCCGTGCGGATTAAATCATTGACGCGTTCCCCACACTAGGGAGAGATTCTCCTCTGCACCCCACGTGCAGTCACCTCCCTGGCTACTTCCTTCCAGACCGCAGTGGTCACCTGGGATGGCTTCCCATGGCCATCCCTGGGAAAGAGGGCAACCCGCCTCTGTTGCACCGCCTCTGGGAGATACCGGAGGGACCTGTCGCTGACAGTGGGAACTGTAGCTTGCTGTCTTCTCCTGCTCACCCTCTCCTTCTTCCCATTCATGAAGGGTTATCCAGGTGCCTTTTAAATATGGCGCCTGGAGATAATGGTGGGGTACTCAACTTCCCAACCCCACCCCCCCCCCCCCCCCCATTTTAAAAACAAATTTAGAGTACCCACTTCATTTTTTCCAATTAAGGGGCAGTTTAGCGCGGCCAATCCACCTACCCGGCACATCTTTGGGTTGTGGGCGTGAAACCCACACAAACACGGGGAGAATGTGCAAACTCCACACGGACAGTGACCCGGGGTCGAACCTGGGACCTGGGCACTGTGAGGCAGCAGTGCTAATCACTGCACCACCGCGCTGCCCCATTACGAGACTTGATGGGGAATGAGCGCATGCGTAACTAACGAGGTGGGGAGTGTGTGATTGGACCCATCCTGCTCTGGGGTGGGAAGTTCCCACTTTCCCATCCTGCCCGGGAGCCTGTGGCAGGAAGGGAAGGTTCAACTCTTTTACAAACCATCATCTGGCCCTGAGGCTTCAAAACCACCACCTGAGCCAAGATGATATTTACCATGTGGAAATATGCTTACTATATATGTGTATATACATAAAACATATATATATATATATATGGAGTAGCAGTTTTTGAAGTAAACATAACCGTGCTCAGTTGATAACCAACTCCACCGTACCTAACCCACCCATTTTGGGGTTGCCACGAGATGGCAGACCTACCCGCAGTTGTCTGGGTTCTCCAGAGGTTTTTCTGGCAATTTCGTTTCAGGCTTGAACATATTTCACAGCCGTCCGGGTGACTGCTGATCTGTTTGAAATAGCCTTTCACCGTTTTTGCTGACTTCCCTCATCGCAGCACAAATAGTACTTTTGTTCGGTCAGCAAATGCCAAACTTCAGTTTAACTCTGAAACTAAACATTCAAGGATTATAAATAACTGACACTGATACGAGGAGTTCAATTCACCCAAAGAATGTAATATTTTATGAGATGATTAATTATTCTCTCTCCTCCTGCTGGTGCTATACATCACTGGCAAACGATACAACATAGCTTTCACAGGATGACCAATCTAGAAATACAATTCAACTGTAGGCTAATCCAAAATAAGATTTAAATTCAGAGTGTAATTAAGGGTGTTATTCCACACACTGAACGGACATGAATTTGAGGGTTTAGAGCTTGGTAATATGAAGCAACAGTGACATGCTGTGGCGATAGGAAGCATTTTATGAACCAGTGCACACAAAGATTTGTTTAATGGTAGTATTAACGAACAGGACATAACATGACGTCATCTTTCCCGCAATTGTTCTCCCAATCACGTCAATTAATAATTACTGAAATGAAAATGAAAAATGAAAATTGCTTATTGTCACGAGTAGGCTTCAATGAAGTTACTGTGAAAAGCCCCTAGTCGCCACATTCCGGCGCCTGTCCGGGGAGGCTGGTACGGGAATCGAACCGTGCTGCTGGCCTGCTTGGTCTGCTTTAAAAGCCAGCGATTTAGCTGAGTGAGCTAAACCAGCCCCTGATGTAGGTGGGGAGGGGATGGCATAGTGGTATTGTCCTGGACTAATAATCCAGCGATCCGGGTTCAAATCCCACCACGGCTGGTGATGGAATTTAAAATTAATAAAAAGAAAATATCTGGAATTAAAAGTCTAATGATGACCATGAAACCATTGTCAATTGTTGTAAAATCCCATCTTGTTCACTAATGTTCTTTAGGGAAGGAATCCTGCAGAGGGCGGCAGAGTGGCGATGCTGATTGGCTGTTGCGGTGAGTTTCCAAAACTAATATATTTCAGGCAGTGGCTAAACCTGAGACACTACACAGGTAGTGTCTCCCAACTATCCTCCTCCTCTAACCCAAAAAAAAGACTGTGTGGTGAGTTAGTGAGGTGAGCTTTTCTTTCCTTTTCCTCTCTCCACCCTTCCACCACCTCTAACCTGCGGGGAGTGTGAAAATAAGGTAAACTTTCTTTTTACTCTCTGTAATTGTCAAGTGGATAAATGGAAGGGATGGCAGAGAGGGCAGTGCAATGTTCCTCCTGCAGGATGTTCGAGGTGAGGGACACTGTCAGTGGCCCTGCTGAGTTCACCTGCGGGAAGTGTACCCATCTCCAGCTCCTCAAAGACCGTGTTAGGGAACTGGAGCTGGAGCTGGATGAACTGAGAATCATTCGGGAGGCAGAGTCGGTTATAGGTAGAAGCTACAGGGATGTAGTTACTCCGAAGAATGAATGTAGCTGGGTGACGTTTAAAAGGAGGGGGAAGAAGCAGTCAGTGCAGGGATCCCCTGCGGTTGTTCCATCAATAACAGGTATACCGTTTTGGATACTGTTGGGGTGGGGGTGGAGCTACCAGAGGTAAGCCAGGGTGATCAGTTCTCTGGCACTGAGTCTGTCCCTGTGGCTCAGAAGGGAAGGGGGGAGAGCAGGAGAGCATTAGTTATTGAAGACTCTATAGTTAGAGGTACAGATAGGCGGTTCTGTGGCAACAATAGAGGCTCACGGTTGGCGTGTTGCCTCCCGGGTACAAAAGAGGTTGAATGTCTCGTCAAGAGGAAGATGGGGGCTTATGCAAGGATGAGAAAACAAGGTTCAGTTAGGGCACTTGAGGGATACAAGATAGATAGGAAGGAGCTCAAGAAAGGGCTTAGGAGAGCTAGGAGGGGGCATGAGAAGTCCTTGGCGGGTAGGATCAAGGAAAACCCCAAGGCTTTTTACTCCTATGTGAGGAATAAAATATTGACCAAGGTGAAGTTAGGGGCGGTCAAGGACAGTAGTGAGAACATGTGCATGGAGTCTGAAGATATTGGAGGGGCCCTTAATGAATAGTTGTCTTCAGTGTTCACAAAGGAGAGGGGCCATGTTGTTGAGGAGGATAGTGCGATACAGGCTGGTAGGCTGATGTGTTAGAAATTTTGAGAAGCCTGAGGATAGATAAGTCCCCGGGGCCTGATGGGATATATCCTAGGATTCTTTGGGAGGCGAGTGATGAGATTGCAGAGCCTTTAGCTTTTATCTTTATGTCCTCACTGTCTACAGGAATAGTGCCAGAAGACTGGAGAGAGGCGAATGTTGTCCCCTTGTTCAAGAAAGGGAATAGGTATAACCCTGGGAATTATAGGCCAGTTAGTCTCACTTCGGTCATAGGTAAATTATTGGAAAAGGTCCTGAGGGATAGGATTTCTGATCATTTGGAAAGATACAGCTTAATCCAGGATAGTCAGCACGGAATTGTGAGGCGTAAGTCTTGCCTCTCAAGTTTGATTGTATTCTTTGAGGAGGTAACTAAGTACAGAGATGAAGGTAGAGCGGTTAATGTCGTATACATGGATTTTAGTAAGGCGTTTAATAAGGTGCCCCATAGACGGTTCATGCAGAAAGTAAGGAAGCATGGCATAGAGGGAAATGTTGCCGATTGGATCAGTAACTGGCTGTCACATAGAAGACAGAGGGATCAGTGCTGGGTCCTCTGCTATTTGTGATTTTTATCAATGACTTGGATGATGGAGTTGAAGGTTGGGTTAGTAAATTTGCTGATGACACCAAGATTGGTGGAGTAGTGGATAATGTGGAGGGTTGTTGTCGGCTGCAAAGAGACATTGATAGGATGCAGGGCCGGGCTGAAAAGTGGCAGATGGAGTTTAACCCTGATAAGTGTGAGGTGATTCATTTTGGTAGGACAAATTTGAATGCGGATTACAGGATTAACTGCAGGGTTCTGAAGAATGTGGAGGAGCAGAGAGATCTCGGAGTTCATGTCCACAGATCTCTGAAAGTTGCCACCCAAGTGGATAGAGCCGTGAAGAAAGCCTATAGTGTGTTAGCGTTTATTAACAGGGGGATTGAGTTTAAGAGCCGTGAGGTTATGCTGCAACTGAACAAGACCTTGGTTAGGCCACATTTGGAGTATTGTGTGCAGTTCTGGTCACCTCATTATAGGAAGGATGTGGAAACATTGGAAAGGGTGCAAAGGAGATTTACCAGGATGCTGCCTGGATTGGAGGGTAGGTCTTATGAAGAAATGATGTGGAGTTGCCGGCATTGGACTGGGGTGAGCACAGTAAGAAGTCTTACAACACCAGGTTAAAGTCCAACAGGTTTGTTTCAAACACGAGCTTTCGGAGCATTGCACCTTCCTCAGGTGAAGGGAAGGAGCAGTGCTAGAAAACCTCATGTCTAAAACAAACCTGTTGGACTTTAACCTGGTGTTGTAAGACTTCTTACCTATGAAGAAAGGTTGAGGGAGCTAGGGCTTTTCTCATTGCAGCGAAGGAGGATGAGAGGTGACTTAATTGAGGTGTATAAGGTGATGAGAGGGATAGATAGAGTGGACATTCAGCGACTTTTTCCTCACAGACTCGTTAAGGCACAGCCTGACATAGTCATACTCACAGAATCATACCTTGCAGACAAGGTATCACCATTCCTGGGTATGTCCTGTCTCACCGGCAGGACAGACCCAGCAGAGGTGGCTGGGATACAGTCGGGAGGGAGTTGCACTGGGAGTCCTCAACATTGGCTCTGGACCTCGTGAAGTCTTATGGTTTCAGGTTAAACATGAGCAAGGAAACCTCCTGCTGATTACCACATACCGGCCACCATCAACTGATGAATCAGTATCCTTCCATGTTGAACACCATTTGGAGGAAGCACTAAGGGTGGCAAGGGTGCAGAATGTACTCTGGATGGGGGGACTTCAATATCCATCACCAAGAGGAGCTCGGTGGTACCACCACAGATCGAGATGGCCGGGTCCTAAAGGACAGCACAGCTAGACTGGGACTGCAGCAGGTGGTGAGGGAACCAACAGGAGAGAAAAACATATTGACATCATCCTCACCAATCTGCCTGCTGCAGATGCATCTGTCCATGACAATATGTCATCTGTCATCTGTCATCTGTCTATGACAGTATCGATAGAAGTGACCACCACATAGTCCTTGTGGAGACAAAGTCCTGTCTTCACATTGAGGATACCCTTCATCGTGTTGTGTGGCTCTACCACCGTGCTAAATTCAAACAGATCTAGCAACTCAAGACTGGGCATCCATGAGGCGCTGTGGGCCATCAGCAGGAGCAGAATTGTATTCAGCACGGTAGCACAGTGGTTAGCACTGTTGTTTCACAGCGCCAGTGTCCCAAGTTCGATTCCCAGCTTGAGTCACTGCCTGTGTGGAATCTGCACATTCTCCCCGTGGCGACTAGGAGATTTTCAAAGTAACTTCATTGCAGTGTTAATGTAAGCCTACTTGTCACACTAATAAAGATTATTCTTATTGTTCAGCCACAATCTGCAACCTTATGGTTTGGCATATCCGCCGCTCTACCATTACCACCAAGCCAATGGATCAACCTTGGTTCAATGAAGAGGGCAGGAGAGCATGCCAGGAGTAACATCAGGCATACACAAAGATGAGGTGTCAATCTGGTGAAGCTACAACACAGGACTACTTGTGAGCCAAACAGCATAAGCAGCAAGAAATAGACAGAGTTAAGCGATTTCACAACGAACGCATCAGATCTAAGCTCTGCAGTCCAGCCGTGAATAGTGGTGGACAATTAAACATCTCACTGGAGGAGGAGGCTCCACAAATATCCCCATCCTCAATGATGGAGGAGCCCAGCACATCTGTGCAAAAGACAAGGCTGAGGCATTCGCAACAATCTTCAGCCCGAAGTGCCGAGTGGATGATCCATCTCGGTCTCCTCCGGAGGTCCCCAGCATCACAGATGTCAGTCTTCAGCCAATACGATTCACTCCATGTGATATCAAGAAATGGCTGAAGGCACTGGATACTGCAAAGGCGATGGGCCCTGACAATATCCCGGAAATAGTACTGAAGACTTGTGCTCCAGAACTTGCCGCACCCCTAGCCAAGCTGTTCCAGAACAGCTACAACACTGGCATCTACCCGGCAATGGGGAAATTTTCCCAGGTGTGTCCTGTACACAAGAACCAGGACAAATCCAACCCAGCCAATTACCATACTATCAGTCTACTCTCCATCATCAGCAAAGTGATGGAAGGAGTCATCAACAGTGCTATCAAGAGGCACTGACTCAGCAATAATAAAAGCAAATTACAGCACATGCTGGAATCTTAGACACTTCCCTTCCCCTCCTTGACCTTTCTGTCTCCATTTCTGGCAATAGACTATCTACTAATATCCATTACAAGCCAACTGACTCTCGCAGCTATCTGGACTACAGCTCTTCACACCCTACCCCCGGTGTAGCCATCTGTGATGGCCACTTACAATAAGAAACATGGACGGTCGCAAAGCATAACGGGAAAAATGGACACTGTAAGGTTCAAGCAGGCTCAGAGCCTGAATGTATATTTGTAAAAGAGCGTGAAACTCCCCAAGGATAAAGAGAGAAACCGCCATGCATTCGATCTCTCTTGGACCTGGCACTCCAGCAACGTCTACCTCCAATTGCCCCACCACCAGAAGCAAGTTCAAGTTCAACGTCCGCTACCAGATGGATGAGCCCAGCTGAGCAGCAGTTACTTCTACAGACCCAATAGATCCAGATTCAAACAAAGGCCACTGTTCCTCTGACCTAATCCAGGTGCCTGAAGTTAAGTACAGGTTGTCATAGTTGATAGGTGTAGTTTAACTAGTAGTGTTTATGTTGCATGAGAATTGGGTGTGTAAATAAAGTACCCCATATCTTGAACTAACTAACTGGTGTTTGGCTCTTTGATCGATACCCGGTTGAACCTTGTGATGGTATCATTGATACCTGGCAACTCTGAGCAATAGAATATTGATATCCAAAGAAGTAAGGACATCCTTATTGATTGCCATATTTATAGCAGGTAAAAAAGGCAACACCTGTAAGGATTCCATCCCTTTCTCTCAGTTCCTTCGCCTCCGTAGCATTTGTTCCGAAAGTGGTGCTTCAAAAATGTGTTCCTTCTTCCTCAACTGTCATTTCCCACCTACAGTTGTTGACAGGGCCCTCAACAGCATGAGGTCCATCTCCAGCGTTACTACGCTCTCCCCCCCCCCCTCCCTCCCAGAACAAGGAATAGAGTCTCCCTCGTTCCCACATTTCACCCCATCAGCCTCCGTTTGCAAAGCATAATCCTCCGCCATTTTCGCCAACTCCAGCGTGATGCCACCACCAAACACATCGTCCCTTCACTCCCTCTGTCAGCATGCCGCAGAAACCGTTCCCTCCAGGATAATCTAGTCCACTCCTCCACCATACCCAGTACCTCTCCCATCACCCATGGCACCTTCCCATGCAATCGCAGAAGGTGTAACACCTGCCCCTTTACCTCTTCCATGCTTAACATCCCAGGCCCAAAACACTCATTCCAGGTTAAGCAGAGTTTCACTTGCATTCGCTGCTCCCAATGTGGTCTCCTCTATATCGGAGAGACCAAACACAGACTGGGTGATCTCTTTACTGAGCACCTTCGGTCTGCGCGCATTCAGGACCCTGACCTTCCCGTTGCTTGCCATTTTAACAAAAGAACCTGTTCTCATGCCCACATGTCTGTCCTTGGCCTGCTGCAATGTTCCAGTGAAGCTCAACGCAAACTGGAGGAACAGCATCTCATCTTCCGGTTAGGCATGCTACAGCCTTCCAGTCTCAACATCGAATTCAACAACTTCAAATGATTAGCTCTACCCCACCTCAATCCCTTTGTTTTCATTCCATTTTATTTTAACTGTCTTTTACCTTTTACTTCTTTCTTGTCTTTCTTTATTTCGATTCTCCCCCCACTCTTTCTCCCATCATATCTCCCCCTTTCCTTACCTGTTCTCCCCTTTACTTCCCCTTCCCTCCTTTTCTCATTTTACCTCTTGCCCAGCCATGTTTCCCCTCCCTCCACATCTACATCTGTCACAGCTTACCCTCTAATTTTAGTTTCTCTGCTGTTTGGCCTTTCACACCTTTTATTCTCTCTGGGAACTGCCATTAGCACTCTGTTCCCTTGTTTTCTGTGGCTATGGCTTATCTTTCATTCTCTCACCCTACAGTATAAATATCTCCCACCTTCTATGTCTTTTAGCTTTGAGAAAGGGTCATCTGGACTTGAAACGTTAGCTCTTTTCTCTCCTTACAGATGCTGCCAGACTTGCTGAGATTTTCCAGCATTTTCTCTTTTATTTACTTACTCAGCAATAGCCTGCTCACCGACGCTCAGTTTGGGCTCCCCCAGGGTCACTCAGCTCCTGATCTCATTACAGCCTTGGTTCAAACATGGACAAAAGAGCTGAATGCTAGAGGTGAGGTGAGAGTGACTGCCCTAGACATCAAGGCAGCATTTGACTGAGTGTGTCATTAAGGAACTCTAGCTAAACTGGAGTCTATGGTAAGCAGGAGAGAAATCTCTCTGCTATTTGGAGTCATACACGGCACAAAGGAAGATGGTTGTGGTGGTTGTAGATCAATCATCTGAGCTCCAGGACATCACTGCAGGGGTTTGTCAGGGTAGTGTCCGAGGCCCAACCATCGTCAGCTGCTTCATCAATGACCTTCCATCATAAGGTCATAAATGGGGATTTTTGCAGATGACTGCACAATGTTCAGCACCATTCGCGACTCCTCAGTTAATGAAGCAGTCCATGTCCAAATGCAGCAAGACCTGGACAATATCCAGGCTTGGGCTGACAAGTGGCGAGTTACATTCGCACCACACAAGTGCCAGGCAATGACCATCTCCTACAAGAGAGGATCTAACCGCCGCCCCTTGACATTCAATGGCATTATCATCGCTGAATCCCCACAATTAACATCCTGGGGGTTACCATTGATCAGAAACTGAACTAGCCATATTAATACTGTGGCTACAGAGCAGGTCAAAGTCTGGGATTCCTATGGCGAGTAACTCACCTCCTGATGCCCCAAAGCCTATGTACCGTCTACATGGCACAAGTCAGGAGTGTAATGGAATACTCTATAATCTTTATAATTATAATCTTTATTAGTGTCACAAGTAGGCCTACATTAACACTGCAATGAAGTTACTGTGAAAATCCCCTAGTCGCCACATTCCGGCACCTGTTCGGGTACACAGAAGGAGAATTCGGAATGTCCAATTCACCTAATAAGCACGTCTTTCAGGATTTGTGGGAGGAAACCGGAGCACCCGGAGGAAACCCACGCAGGCGCAAGGAGAACGTGCAGACTCCGCACAGACAATGACCCAAGCCGGGAATCAAACCCGGGACCTTGGTGCTGTGAAGCAACGGTGCTAACCACTGTGTTACCATGCTGCCAGGTTGCAGCATCCTGAAAATGACACAGTAACTGGTGCAATAATTCCGGTTGACCCCTATCTCCATTCCTGACTTGTGTGTGTGTGATGGGGGGGCTGCAGAGGCAAGGATTAGCCCCCTACCTCTATAACCTTCTCTTACTTGACAATCCTCCGAGAATCCTATGTTCCTCCAGCCTATGCTTTCATAGAATCTCTACTGTGCAGGAGGCTATTCCAGCCATTGAGTCTTCATCGACCTTTCGAAAGAGTACCCTACTTAGGCCCAATCACCAGTCCTATTCCTGAAACTCCACCCAACCTGCACATCTTTGGACTGTGGGAAGAAACCGGAGCACCCGGAGGAAACCCACACAGACACGGGGAGAACGTGCAGACTCCGCACAGACAGTGACCCAAGCCTTGAATCAAACCCGGGTCCCTGGCGTTGGGGCAGCCCTGCTCACCACTCTGCCACCATGCCACCTTTATGTCCCCTTTCTGTATAATTGACAGCGGTGCTTTCAGACGTGCATGTCTGAGGTTCTGGGATTTCCTCCCTAAGCACCTCTGTTCCTCCTGCTTTAACACTCTACCGAAAACCTGCACTTTTGCAGACCTCGGCGACACGATGGTGTGGAAGTGGATTTCATTTATCGTCTTGTTATAACCTTGCTGTCTGTATGTAATATTAAGGGTCTGAAATATATCTGTGATCCTCAAGTAAAAATATGTTAAAGGGTTGAGGGAATGAAATGAGAGCAGAACTCTGTATCTGTTAATACAGAGACAGCAAAGATGAGTGTGTAAAACCTTGTCAACTGAGACAAGGGACATTGGAATGTGAAAGAGCTGACTCAGGAGCATGAGAGGGAAGGAGATAAGGAAGTTGGGACATTGGAATATGAAAGAGCTGACTCAGGAGCATGAGAGGGAAGGAGATAAGGAAGGTGGACCTGAGGGACAGATAGGATAAGAAAAACCGTTAGCAGCAGCAGTTGCGTCATAGTCACCACCCTACCTTAGGATAATAATTCCATATAAGCACATGTTCTGGATCCTTGCCAAATCATTGGTGTATCTAGGAATTTAAGGGGACCACCTCTAAGCTGTGATTGTATAAAGAGACAGTCCGTACTCTGGGACTTTGGCACTTCTCGAAGGTGGTTCCCCGACTACTTAGAGATTTGTCCCGGCCGTGAATAAACGAATATTCGTTACTGACGTGTTCGAGTGTTTTACTTCTGGACTGACGGACGGCTATGTGAAAGCGCAATTCACAATGGCACAGTGGTCAGCATTGCTGCCTCACAGCACCAGGGTGACATGTTGGCACAGTGGTCAGCCCTGCTGCCTCACTGCGCCAGGGCGGCACAATGGTCAGCATTGCTGCCTCACAGCACCCGGGTGACATGTTGGCACTGTGGTCAGCCCTGCCGCCTCACTGCGCCAGGGTGGCACTGTAGCACAGTGGTCAGCACTGCTGCCTTGCAACACCAGGGATCCAGGTTCAGTTCCAGCCTCGGGTGATTGCCTGTGTGGAGTTTTCACTTTCTCCCCGTGTCCGCGTGGGTTTCCTCCCACAGTCCAAAGATGTGCAGGTGGATCTAAAGGCGAGGTGGGGTGACAGGGACAGAGTGGGGGAGTGGGCCTAGTTAGGGTGCTCTTTCAGATGGTGGTGTAGACTCGATGGGCTGAATGGCCTCCTTCTACACTGTGGGGATTCTGTGGTTTGCTACATATCTTCAAATATCTCCTTTTTTGGACGTCATTTTATTCGTCAAATGACATCTTTGTAAAGCGCCTCAGGGCAGCTTCCTGTTGTTCAGGTGTAATTTCAGACTGCGTTGTCGTCAGACGCAACTCGGTTTGGCCTGGATTGCACTGTGGTGAAGTCTCAAAAAATCTCATTCCCAAGGCGTGGAGGGTGGAGAGATGTGGAAAGGACAGTGTTGATAAATGAGGTCAGTGGCCATGCAAGCTGATGATACTCCCTGTAATAGGTGCCTTCATCAGACAAATGGTAAAAAAAAATGTTCAGATCCCCTGAAAGGTCCCCACCCTTTTTATTTCCAGTTGACATACCTCCTGTGCTTTCCTGCACTGAACATTCCTTTGTCTCAGCTCCTTCTCCTGTGTGAGGAAGAGAGAATGAGACAGGAGGAAATCCCCCACAATCCAGACCTAGTCCTCAGAAACTCAAACTGTGTTGACTTGTGTTAACCACCCCCACCCCCCACAGGTCACTATGATTGACTGGGTCCATTGACCAATGAGGAAGTGGAAAGTGCTCGAAGCCTGACCTCACCACAGCTGGGGGCCAATGGGAAGCAGAAGGGCGGGAGCTCCCCAACAGAGAGAGAGAGAGAGAGAAAAAAGTTGGAAGTGAAGTTTGAACTTGGCAGAAAAAAGAGAAAAAAATCCTCTTCGGTGCGGTGAGGCGAGAAGGAAGATCGGCAGGAGTGACTGAGGGAGTGAGCTGGACGGAGTGCCTTGTTGGAAGGAGAAGGAGTTGCAGTTTCTTGCTGCTGTTTTGCTACATTAGCAGCGCTGGGCCATGGCCACTTTCAATGGCAGCGGGGAGGCGCCCGAGGAAACTGACGGCAGAGTAGCGCAGCGCCCTGGTGAGTTTCACCCAGTTCCCAAAGCTGCAACAAATCCCCTCTGCCTCTGCCTCTCCATGTCCCTCTACCTCTCCCTCTGCCTCTTCCTCTGCCTGTCCCCCTCTCTCTCTCCCTCTCCCTCTCTCTCCCTCTCTCTTCCTCTCCCTCTGCCTCTCTCCCCCTCTCTCTCTGCCTCTCTCCCTCTCCCTGTTCCCTTCTCTCTCCCTGCCCCCCTCTCTCTCCCTGTCCCTGCCCCCCTCTCTCTCCCTGTCCCTGCCCCCCTCTCTCTCCCTGTCCCTGCCCCCCCCTCTCCCTGTCCCCCCCTCTCCCTGTCCCCCCCTCTCCCTGTCCCCCCCTCTCCCTGTCCCCCCCTCTCCCTGTCCCTGCCCCCCCCCTCCCTGCCCCCCCCCTCTCTCTCTGTCCCTGCCCCCCCCTCTCTCTCTGTCCCTGCCCCCCCCTCTCTCTCTGTCCCTGCCCCCCCCTCTCTCTCTGTCCCTGCCCCCCCCTCTCTCTCTGTCCCTGCCCCCCCTCTCTCTCTGTCCCTGCCCCCCCCTCTCTCTCTGTCCCTGCCCCCCCCCTCTCTCTCTGTCCCTGCCCCCCCCTCTCTCTCTGTCCCTGCCCCCCCCTCTCTCTCTGTCCCTGCCCCCCCCTCTCTCTCTGTCCCTGCCCCCCCCTCTCTCTCTCTGTCCCTGCCCCCCCCCTCTCTCTCTCTGCCCCCCCCCCTCTCTCTCTCTGCCCTCCCCCCCTCTCTCTCTCTGCCCTTTGTTTCCCCCCCCCCCCCCCCCCCCCCCCCAAACACTGCCTCTTCCTCTCTCTCAGAGAATAATACAGCACAGGGGGAGATCCTTCGGCCCATCGTGCCCGTGTTAGCCATTTTGGAATAACCTGCAGTACCCTCCCTCGTCAAACAACGCCCCACCCCCTGCCCCGTGCCCTCATTGAATTTGCCTTTGAAAGCCATTATTGAACACGTTCCCACCACCCTTCAGGGCAGTAATTCCACGGTCCCCTCCCCCCTAAACTCACAAGCTTTGTCAGGTTGTGTGTATCGGGGTCAATGATGGGGGCCTGGAAACTAATTGGAAGTGCTTGGGCACCAGAGCTGGTATAAACTCGCCTGGACTAGCCTAAGGCGAGGACTGTTCAAACGTTAACTCTGTTTTTGCCAGGCCTGCTGAGGCTGAGTTTCTCCAGCAATTTCTGTATCTTTGTTAAAAACCAGCCAGACCCTGAGAGGAAAGCAGAAAGGGACAAGCAGCAGAGACGGGCAGGCCAAATAACTAGTATCGTCTCGATGGGCCAAAAGGTCTTCAGTGCTTGTAGGGTGCTAATAGGCACAGGGAGATGAGGGTGCTAATAGGCACAGGGAGATGAGGGTGCTAATAGGCACAGGGAGATGAGGGTGCTAATAGGCACAGGGAGATGATGGTGCTAATAGGCACAGGGAGATGAGGGTGCTAATAGGCACAGGGAGATGAGGGACCGAATAGGCACAGGGAGATGAGGGAGCGAATAGGCACAGGGAGATGAGGGTGCTAATAGGCACAGGGAGATGAGGGGCCGAATAGGCACAGGGAGATGAGGGTGCTAATAGGCACAGGGAGATGAGGGAGCTAATAAGCACAGGGAGATGAGGGAGTGAATAGGCACAGGGAGATGATGGTGCTAATAGGCACAGGGAGATGAGGGAGCGAATAGGCACAGGGAGATGAGGGAGCGAATAGGCACAGGGAGATGAGGGAGCGAATAGGCACAGGGAGATGAGGGAGCGAATAGGCACAGGGAGATGAGGGAGCGAATAGGCACAGGGAGATGATGGTGCTAATAGGCACAGGGAGATGAGGGAGCGAATAGGCACAGGGAGATGAGGGAGCGAATAGGCACAGGGAGATGAGGGAGCGAATAGGCACAGGGAGATGATGGTGCTAATAGGCACAGGGAGATGAGGGAGCGAATAGGCACAGGGAGATGAGGGAGCGAATAGGCACAGGGAGATGAGGGAGCGAATAGGCACAGGGAGATGATGGTGCTAATAGGCACAGGGAGATGAGGGAGCGAATAGGCACAGGGAGATGAGGGAGCGAATAGGCACAGGGAGATGAGGGAGCGAATAGGCACAGGGAGATGATGGTGCTAATAGGCACAGGGAGATGAGGGAGCGAATAGGCACAGGGAGATGAGGGAGCGAATAGGCACAGGGAGATGAGGGAGCGAATAGGCACAGGGAGATGAGGGAGCGAATAGGCACAGGGAGATGAGGGAGCGAATAGGCACAGGGAGATGAGGGAGCAAATAGGCACAGGGAGATGATGGTGCTAATAGGCACAGGGAGATGATGGTGCTAATAGGCACAGGGAGATGAGGGAGCGAATAGGCACAGGGGATGATGGTGCAAATAGGCACAGGGAGATGAGGGAGCGAATAGGCACAGGGAGATGAGGGAGCGAATAGGCACAGGGAGATGAGGGAGCGAATAGGCACAGGGAGATGAGGGAGCGAATAGGCACAGGGAGATGAGGGAGCGAATAGGCACAGGGAGATGAGGGAGCGAATAGGCACAGGGAGATGAGGGAGCGAATAGGCACAGGGAGATGAGGGAGCTAATAGGCACAGGGAGATGAGGGAGCGAATAGGCACAGGGAGATGAGGGAGCGAATAGGCACAGGGAGATGAGGGAGCGAATAGGCACAGGGAGATGAGGGAGCGAGAAAAACGGTTTTAGCAAGTGAAATAGAGTCTGTCTCTCAAGTAGTATTGAGAAACGAAAGGAACACCCAGTCATCAATGACTTTCCAATTCAGTCTCAGTCAGGATTTGGGACTTCTCTCCAGTACATTTTCCCCCACGGTTTTTTTGCCGGCCCTCGATGATGTCACTTTCCTCCAGTTATGTAAGCTGACCCAATGAGGAAAGATTTGTAAACGTTCTCGCCCTCCCAGCTCTACACCCACTTTCCTACAACCCATAGAAAATCGATATAACTATAAGATCGGAAAGGAAAACAGTGTGTGGTTTGTAAGCTGGAATTCCTTCAATGCTTCGTGTGCCCCACAAACTGCCCCTCATCTGGTGTGATTATTCAACGCTTTGAGTGTTCGATTCCCTTGATGATTGAGTTCAGGACCTTTAGTTTTTAGTCCGAATTCTCCATCCCCTTCCCGGCCCGTGTCTCAGGCTGAAGCAGACTTGTTGCAGTCTTGGCATCCTATTCAACCCTGGGTTCAGGCTCCCTGTCCCCTTGGGTGCCACAAGCTACCTGGCTGTGCCTCAGTAACACCATCCCCTTAACCCTAACTCCTGTTAGCGCCTGTCGCTTAAAATCACATTCATGCTGTTTTCACCTCCAGACTTGACCAATGTTCTCCTTGCCCATTTCCCACCCTCCCCACTCTCCATTAAAGTAACTCATCCTAATGCTTTGATAAAGAGTCACACAGACTCAAAACGGCAGCTCTCTCCTCTCTCTGCAGATTCTGTCAGTCCTGCTGTGGTTGTCCAGTCTGTTCTGTTTTTGTTTCAGATTCCAGCATCCACAGTAAGTTGCTTTTATCACCCTAATGTCTGCTGTCTGCGTTGCACCGCGTTCCATTCAACCATTCCCCGTTTGCTCAGGGATCGTCAATCGGCTTCCAGTTCCCAAATGCTTTCTCATCCTCATGTCTGTGGTCCAGTCTCCTCAAAGCTCACCCTTCCTCTAAGCCTGCCTCTCAGTCCATCCCTTCCTCCACACCCGTTTGTACCAGTGTTGGGAGGTGTGCTTTCTGCTGTGTGGTCACAAGAACACACGTCCACATTCTCAGTATTTTCGCCTCTTCCCCCTGTCAAACCCTCTTTAAGGTCCAGCCCTCTGATCAAGCTTTTGGTCACTGTGCGAGTCTCCCTTTCTTCAGCTCCATTACTCCCTCATTACGTCCATCCCTGTGAACTACCTTGCAACATATTTGTATGGCAGCTTTTACAAAGCAAAGCCAGTAAGTGGCCTATGACATTCCAGATATAGTAGTATTGAACACTGTGAAATCCCAACAGATTTAGCATAGCAGAGGGAGCTGGATTTGGTTATCAGGCCACCATCTGTGCATTTCTGAATGGTGTGGCACTGGTATCATGTTGCCAACTTGGGTCTGATCTGACCACATAACACTAAGCAGTATTTGATCACATGATACCCACAAATGTTGTTTGTTATTTGTAAAGATAAGTCCCCCCTGTGGTTGACTATCCGTGTTCTCTCATGTTACCCCATTCCACCCTCTTTGCCCCTCCTTCAATATTCCTCCTTTTCAAATAATTATCTCATTCCCTTTTAAGTTGTTTCAAATCTTATCTCCAGTCCAGGTGGTAAAGCAGCCCATGATCTAGACAGCCTCTGTTCAAGAACCTTCCTCCTCTCCTCCCCACTCCCCTGCCAATTCTTCCAATGAGAATCCTCAGACACTTTCCTCTCGTCACCCATTTATCCACCGATAGATACAATCTTTTACTGTTTAACCAGACTAAAGTTCCCAGCTCTCACTCACCCTTTCACTGGTCGCTGCTCCCTTGCTCCTGCTCTCATTCATTATTTTGCTTCTGGCTCTAAAGATAATGATGGTCCCCTTCATGTGAGAGTATCTTTAAGAAATGGGTGTTTAAGAAAGGTACCTTTTAAGAAATGGGTGTTTATCAGTGATGTCAGAGTGTGGGTGGAGCTGGGCTGCCTGTTAGCTTTTTACTTTCATTTTAGGCTGTTTGCTGCAGGGTCTGTTTTAGTTTCATTTTCAGTGTTGGAGCTGAAGCCAGACCGAGCAGGCGTACTGTTGATCTCTCTGCCATGGAAAGACTATCTCTTGATCATTTGGTGAATTCAGAATTAGAAATGTTCTCAGTAGTGAATGTAAACCTGATGTGCTTCTGTTAAAACGTGTTTCTTCTGTCTTCTGGATGTTGTTTGGGAAGTTATTAAGGATTCTTTGGGGGTTATATTTGAATTGATGGTTGCTAAGATGTTCACTATGTTTTGAAAAGGTTAACTTGGGTTCATAGAATAAACATTGTTTTGCTTTAAAAAATACTTTTCCATTTCTGCTGTACCACACCTGTAGAGTGGGCCGTGTGCTCCCCATACCACAATCTATTAAAAGTTGTGGGTCAGGTGAACTCCATTGTACACTTTGGGGTTCTCTAAACCCTGGCCCATAACAATCCCCACAACCAAATTACCATCTCCCCTCACTTGCATTCTTGCCCTTTTGTCCAGACTCCCTCTCTGCTACAGTCTCCCCTCTCCATCCTCCAATCTCCCTCGTCCCTGTGCTTATTCACCAGACTCTTTATCCCGTTCTCCAGGCCTGACATGGACACCTGCCCATGCGCTCGCGCACTCTCGCTCTCCTCCCACTGCCCCCAAGATATTTTTCTCTTTCTCATCATTCCGTCCCTCTGCAGTGCGACATTTATTGTTCGAAATCCAAGTTGACAAACGAAACATCCAACTATTGAGTTTATAATTAACTTTGATGTGTGTGTTTTTTCAGGTTCACTAAACAGGAATATAACTAGACAATCTGGAGCTCTCTTGCGTAGGTTGGTAACTACTTCAACTTTACATTCAACTGCTATGCATATTTGCT
Source organism: Scyliorhinus canicula (assembly GCF_902713615.1). Classification (NCBI taxonomy): domain Eukaryota; kingdom Metazoa; phylum Chordata; class Chondrichthyes; order Carcharhiniformes; family Scyliorhinidae; genus Scyliorhinus; species Scyliorhinus canicula. Next base: position 195,223,369 of record NC_052154.1, on the reverse strand, counting down.
CAGTCAGCGGATAAAACAATATTACATTTAAAAATGTTGCTCCTCGGGCAGCACGGTGGCGCAGTGGCTAGCATTGCTACCTCACGGCGCCGAGGTCCCAGGTTCGATCCCGGCTCTGGGTCACTGTCCGTGTGGAGTTTGCACGTTCTCCCCATGTTTGCGTGGGTTTGTCCCCACAACCCAAAGATGTGCAGGGTAGGTGGATTGGCCACGCTAAATTGCCCCTTAATTGGAAAAAATTAATTGGGTACTCTAAATTTATATTTTAAAAATGTTGCTCCTCTCCATATCCTACAGGAAGCTTTGAAATGCCTCATATGATAACAAAATAAGATGCTTTTCAGCGGAGCAGTTTGTATGATTGAGCCACAGATCTCTCCAGCCTATCCCATCCCAATAAAGTCTACTTTCTTTCATTTAACATGTTGGGCCACTTACATCAAAGACTTGACCCCTTCTCATGACCTCAGGGCTCCCAGAGGATTTCACAGTCAATGAATAACCTTTGGACCATAGTTCTGATAATGCAAAAAATAATATGACAAATCTACTTATTAATAAATGACGTATATGCCATTAGCCAGAACTTTGCATTATGTAAAAACAGACAACCGATTTATATGGGTGGATGATCTATGTCGATGGATTTTAGAACGATCTTTGCCTAACTTGCCTTTTGTACATGCATTACAGATTTGTATTGGAGACAATACATGAAGAAGATCCGGATGCCAAACTCAGCCCTGAGGATCTTGGTGGTTCGAGGGCAGAGATCGATGACCCGACAATCAAGGAAATATGCAAGAGTTTGAAGAAAATTGGGGATGAGCTGAACAGAAATGCTGAATTACAACTGTACGTAATGAGGCAATATAGAGGAGTTTGTGTAGAACCATAGAATCCCTACAGTGCAGAAGGAGGCCATTCAGCCCATCGTGTCTGCACTTACCCTCTGAAATAGCACCCAACCTAGGCACACTCCCCTGTCGTTTGCTTGTAACCCCACCTAACCCGCACATCCCTTGGACAGTGGGAGGATACCGGAGCACCTGGAGGAAACCCACGCAGACACGGGGAAAACGTGCTGACTCCGCACAGACAGTGACCCAAGGCCAGAATCAAACCCAGGTCCCTGGCGCTGTGAGGCAGCAGTGCCGACCGCTTTGCCACCGTGCCATTAGCAATTATTGTATGGTGGTATTTGATTGGAGTCTCCTGGCACCATAATGTTATAATACTGGAGTTTAGAGTTGAGAATCTACTTTCTAAATGATTGACTTTAATTTATGTTTGTTTTCTGCTGCCTCCCAAAGTATGAATGGATTTGGCTCTGAAAGAACAACTATTCTGAAAAAGAATCATACCGTAGAAATGTTGCAGCACAGGAGCCCATTTGGCCCATCTTGTCCATGCCAGCCCATGGACACCCAGGAGCCCTTTCCAATCCCACCTTCCTGCACCCGGCCCATAGCCCTGTAGCTGACAGCACTTAGGGTGCAGATCCAGGTACCTTTTAAAAATAATTTAGGGTCTCTGCCTCCACCACCAACTCGGGCAGTGAATTCCAGACTCCCACCACCCTCTGCGTTAAAAAGGTTCTTCCTCATGTCCCCTCTACACCTTCTGCCTCTTATCCTGAATCTCTGTCCCCTGGTTCTAGAATGCTCCGCCAAAGGAATCAATTTTATCCTGTCCACTCTATCTCTTCCCCTCATAATTTGGTACACCTCAATTAAGTCACATGTCAGCCTTCTTTGTTCCAAGGAAAATAACCCCAACCTGTAATCTGCCCGAATCCTATTGGCTGGGGCCAATTGGTTATCCCATGACCTCTTGGGGAGTGTGAGGTCCCCCAGTGACGAGGGTGGGGCAATCACTGGTAGTTGCAGCTGTATAAATAGAGCTGGCCAGTGCGGTACCGGCAAGAGGAGGAAGCAGTGGTGAAATACTGCTGCTGTGTACATATTATTGTAAATCAAGTTGCTTTCTGTTTGACTCTCCAAACGTGTGCTGGCTTCTTCGTGGCTCTCTCAAACCTATCCAATCTCTCCTTGCAGCTGCGTTTCCCTCTCCGCATGTGCTGCCAAACCTCAGTTTTTCCAGTATTTTCGGCTTTTATTTCAGATTGCCAGCATCTGCAGTAATTTGCTTTTATTAAACTGTCTTGTGGCCTCTCCTGGCCAGCATTCTACCCTTCATCCTCTGTAAACTTCAGGATGCCCAAAGCACAGCTACGCGTATCCTACCGTGCACCAGGCCTTGTTCATTTGTCACCCCTCTGTTCACTGACCAATGTTAACATAAATTGTTATATTTTCAGTAAATCGCTCTGTACCAATTTATCTCTGTAGCTTCTTTTAGTCCTACAACCCTCGAGATTTCTTGTGCTCCTCCAGTCCTGGTGTCGCCATGGGGCAGAATGGTAGCACAGTGGTTAGCACAATTGCTTCACAGCTCGTTTAGCACACTGGGCTAAATCGGTGGCTTTGAAAGCGGACCAAGGCAGGCCAGCAGCACGGTTCAATTCCCGTACGAGCCTCCCCGAACAGGCGCCGGAATGTGGTGACTAGGGGCTTTTCACAGTAACTTCATTGAAGCCTACTCGTGACAATAAGCGATTTTCATTTCATTTCCTAGGTTCGATTCCCCGCTGGGTCACTGTCTGTGTGGAGTCTGCACATTCTCCCTGTGTCTATGTGGGTTTCTTCCGCGTGCTCCGGTTTCCTCCCACAGTCCAAAGATGTGCGGGTTAGGTGGATTGGCCATGCTAAATTGCCCTTAAGTGTCCAAAAAGGTTGGGTGGGGTTTGGGGTTACGGGGATAGGTTGGAGGCGTGGGCTTAAGTGGGGTGCTCTTTCCAAGGGCCGGTGCAGACTCGATGGGCCAAATGGCCTCCTTCTGCAGTGTAAATTCTATGAGTCTCGTACCTTATGGTATTAATTGCTGCACCGTTGGTGACAGTGTCATCAGTAGGCTATTGAATAGCAGCACAGGATCAGGAATTGGCCATTCGGTCTGTCGAGCCTGCATCACCATTTAATAACATCATGGCTGATTGGGCATTTCAATGTCTTATGCACCCACAACCCCTGTAACCCTTTACATTATTGTTCATCAGAAATCTGTCAATCTCTGCTTTAAGCATACACAATGCGACCATAAGAAATAGGAACAGGAGGAGTCTGTTCACCCCCTCCTGCCTCCTCTGCCATTCAGTAAAATCATAGGAAGAAGTCTTACAACACCAGGTTAAAGTCCAACATGTTTGTTTCAAACACTAGCTTTCGGAGCACTGCTCCTTCCTCGGGTGAATGGAGAGGTATGTTCCAGAAACATATATATAGACGAATTCAAAGATGCCAGACAATGCTTAGAATGCGAGCATTTGCCGGTAATTGAGTCTTTACAGATCCAGAGATAGGGGGTAATCCCACGGATGATCCCTGGAAGGGCGGGTCTAACATATGATGAACGGCTGAGGATCCTGGGATTGTATTCATTGGAGTTTAGAAGGTTAAGGGGAGATCTAATAGAAACTTACAAGATAATACATGGCTTAGAAAGGGTGGACGCAAAGAAACTGTTTCCGTTAGGCGAGGAGACGAGGACCCGTGGGCACAGACTTAGAATTAGAGGGGGTAAATTCAGAACAGAAATGCGGAGACATTTCTTCAGCCAGAGAGTGGTGGGCCTGTGGAATTCATTGCCGCGGAGTGCAGTGGAGGCCGGGACGCTAAATGGCTTCAAGGCAGAGATAGATAAATTCTTGATGTCGCGAGGAATTAAGGGCTACGGGGAGAATGCTGGTAGGTGGAGTTGAAATGCCCATCAGCCATGATTGAATGGCGGAGTGGACCCGATGGGCCGAATGGCCTTACTTCCACTCCTATGTCTTATGGTCTTATGGTCTTAAAGAGGTGTGAATTGTCTCAAGCCAGGACAGCTGGAAGGATTTCGCAAGCCCAGGCCAGATGGTGGTGGATGATTGTCATGCGACATGAATCCCAGGTCCCGGTTGAGGCCGTACTCATGTGTGCGGAACATGGCTATAAGTTTCTGCTCGGCGATTCTCCGTTGTCGCGCGTCCTGAAGGCCGCCTTGGAGAACGCTTACCCGGAGATCAGAGGCTGAATGCCCTTGACTGCTGAAGTGTTCCCCGCCTGGAAGGGAACATTCCTGCCTGGTGATTGTCGTGCGATGTCTGTTCATCCATTGTCGCAGCGTCTGCATGGTCTCGCCAATGTACCACGCTTCGGGACATCCTTTCCTGCAGCGTATGAGGTAGACAACGTTGGCCGAGTCGCACGAGTATGTACCGTGTACCTGGTGGGTGGTGCTCTCACGTGTAATGGTGGTACTCATGTCGATGATCTGGCACGTCTTGCAGAGATTGCCCTGGCAGGGTTGTGTGGTGTCGTGGTCGCTGTTCTGAAGGCTGGGTAGTTTGCTGCAAACAATGGTTTGTTTGAGGTTGCGCGGTTGTTTGAAGGCAAGTAGTGGGGGTGTGGGGATGACCTTGGCAAGATGTTCGTCTTCATCGATGATGTGTTGGAGGCTGTGAAGAAGATGTCGTAGTTTCTCCGCTCCGGGAAAGTACTGGACGACGAAGGGTACTCTGTCGGTTGTGTCTCGTGTTCGCAGGAATGTCCCCTTCCAGTCGGGGAACACTTCAACAGTCAAGGGCATTCAGCCTCTGATCTCCGGGTAAGCGTTCTCCAAGGCGGCCTTCAGGACGCGCGACAACGCAGAATTGCCGAGCAGAAACTTATAGCCAAGTTCCTCACACATGAGTACGGCCTCAACTGGGATCTTGGATTCATGTCGCATTACATTCACCCTCCACCATCTGGCCTGGGCTTGCGAAATCCTACCAACTGTCCTGACTTGAGACAATTCACACTTCTTTAACCTGGGATTATCCCTCTCTCTGGATCTGTAAAGATTCAATTACCTGCAAATGCTGGCATTCAAAGCATTGTCTTGCATCTTTGAATTTGTCTATATATATGTTTCTGGATCATACCTCTTCATTCACCTGAGGAAGGAGCAGTGCTCCGAAAGCTCGTGTTTGAAACAAACCTGTTGGACTTTAACCTGGTGTTGTCAGACTTCTTGCTGTGCTCACCCCAGTCCAACGCCGGAATCTTCACATGAGTAAAATCATGGCTGGTCAGATATTCCTCACGCCCACTTTCTTGCTCTTTCCTCAGAACCCTTTATTCCCTCACTGATCAAGAATCTATCTATCTCGGCCTTAAATAAACACAAGGACTCTGCCCCCACAGCTCTCTATAACGAGGAACTCCAAAGTCTCAAAAAGGTAGAAAATAGGAGCAGGCGGAGGCCATTCGGCCCTTCAAGCCAACTCCGCCGTTCCATATTCCTTATTTCTGTCCTAAACATTCCATCCCATACCCCCCAACTGTGACCCCTGGTGCTGCACACCCCCATCATTGGGAGAATCATTCCTGAATCTACCCTATCTAGTCCTCAATTTTGTAGGTTTCTATGAGATCCTCCACCCCCCCCTCATTTTTCTGAACTCCGGCGAATACAATCCTAACCGACTCAATCTCCTCGTAACCCAGAAATGAGCCTGGCAAACCTTCTCTGCACTCCGTCTGGAACAAGAACCTCCTTCCTCAGATAAGGTGACCAAAACTGCACACAATACTCCAGGTGTGGCCTCACCAAGGCCCTGTATAATTGCAGCAAGTTATCCCTGCTGCTGTATTCGAATCCTCTCACAATGACGGCCAACGTACCGTTTGCCGCCTTTACCGCCTGGTGCACCTGCAGTTCAGTGACTGGTGTACAAGGTCACCCAGGCCTAATTGCACATTCCCCTCTCTTATTTTATGGCCGTGCAGATAATCTTCCTGTTTTTGCTACCAAAGTGCATTACCTCACATTTATCCAAATTATATTGTATCTACCATTAATTTGCCCACTCGCTCAACTTGCCCAAATCACACTGAAGGATCTCTGCATCCTCCTCACAGCTCACCCTCCCTCTGAAGACATTTGTCCTTCTCTGTCTTAAATGAGCTATGCCTTTATTCTGAGACTTTGCCCTCTGGTCCTAGACACTCGCACGAGGGGAAACATCCTCTCAGCATTTACCCGGTCAGCCCCGAGATAATCCAATTACGTTTCAATGAGGTCACCTCCTCATTCTTCTACAATGCAATGAGTAGAGTCCTAACCTGTTTAACCTTTGCTCAAAGACGATCCTTCCATACTGGGGATCGTCCTAGTGAACCTTCTCTGAACCACCTCCAATTAAATAATATATTTCCTTAAATAAGGGGACCAAATCTGCTCCTAGTGTTCCAGATGGGGTCTCACCAGTACCGTGTACAGCTGCAGCAAGACTTCCCGACTCTTATACTCCAACCCCCTTGAATTAAGTGGCAACATTCCATTAGCCCTTCCTGATTACATGCTGTCCCTGTGTGCTAGATTTCTGTGTTTCGTGCACAGGTACCCCCCAAGTCCCTTTGTGGTGCAGCTTTCTGCAGTTTTTCTCCATTTAAGTAATACTCTGTTCTTTTATTCTCCCTTCCAAAGTGAACAATTTCACATTTTCCCACATTTGCCAACTTTTTGCTCACTTAAGCTATCAACTTTGTAAACTGTCTATCCCTCTCACAACTAGCTTTCCACCTGTTTTTGTATAGTCTGCAAATTTGACTACAGTACATTCGCTTCTTTCCTCCAAGTCATTAATAAAAATTGTAAACAGCTGTCACCAACCTGAAAAAGAACCCGTTATCCCCACTCTATTCTCTATCCATGCCAATATACTACCTCCAACTCCATGGGCTCAATGTTGTAGCTTAACCTTTTGTGAGGTATCTTGTCGAACACCTTCTGGAAGTCCCAAGGACATCACATCTACTGGTTCCCCTCTATCCACTTTGATTGAGACTTCCTTGAAAAAGTCTAATAAGTTGGACACTATTTCGCTTTCACAAAGCCATGCAGACTCTGCTTGATTAGATTGTGATTTTCCAAACGTGCTGCTATTACTTCATTAATAATTGATTCCAACATTTTCCATACTGTCCGGCTAATCGGCCTATAGTTACCTGCTTTTTGCCTCCCTCTCTTTTTGAATAGGGGTATTGCATTGTCAATTTTCTAATCCTCCGGTACTTTTCCAGAATTCATGGTTTTTTGGTAAATTACAACAATGCATCCACTATCTCTGTTACTACTTCTTTTAGGATCCGAGGATGTAAGCCTCGTACCAGCCTCATACCAGCCTCCCCGGACAGGCGCCGGAATGTGGCGACTAGGGGCTTTTCACAGTAACTTCATTGAAGCCTACTCGTGACAATAAGCGATTTTCATTTCATTTTTCATTTTCAAGCCATCAGGGCCAGGAGACATATCTGGCTTTAGCCTCATTAGCTTGTCTAATGCTGCTTCTCTAGTGATGGTACTGGTATTTAATTCCTCCCCCATATTCTTCAGTATTCCTGCGATGTTCGAAGTACCTTCCATCGTAAAGCCTGATGCAAAATATCTGTTTAACCCCTGCCATTTCCTTCTTCCCCATAAATATTTCCCCTGATCCATTTCCTTAGGGGTCTATGTTTACTTTGAACGCTCTCTTCCTTTTTATATATTTAAGTGAGTTCTTATTGTCAGTTTTTATATTCTTTGCTAGTTTGCCCTCAGTTCATTTTCGCTGGATTCTGAATTTATCCCAGTCTTCGGTGCTATCACTGAATTTTTTTCTCCTTTTATAAGCCTTTTCTTTCAACTTATTACTCTCCTTAATCTCCTTGGTTAGCCATGTTTGTTTCATCTCTCTCTCAGAATCTTTTCTCCTTGCTGGGGTATATTTTTGCTGAGAGTCATGAATTGCCTCCTTAAATGTCTGCCACTGCTTGTTTACTGACTTTCCTGCTAATCTATCCGCCCGGTCTACTTTAGCTAACTCTGTCTTCATTTCATTGTCATTCCTTTTATTTAAGCTAAACACAGTTGTTTCCAAACCATATTTCTCTCAAACAGATTCATCATGTTATGATCACTACTTCCTAGGGGATCTATAACTTTGAGATCCTTTATTAAACCTGCCTCATTACCCATTACCAGATGCAAGACCGCCTGTTCCCTGGTTGGCTCTGTTTTCTATTGCTCTAGGAAACTATCCCTAATGCACTCCATGAAGGTAAAGCCACCCATAATTATTGCTTTATTCTTTTTAAATGCTCTGCTCCTATTATATTCATATAATTCCTACAATGCAGAAGGATGCCATTCGGCCCATTGAGTCTGCACCAACCCTCTGAAAGAGCACCCTACCTAGGCCCACCCCCCACCCTGTCCCCAGAACCCAGTAACCCACCTAACCTTTTTAGACAAATTAGCAAGACCAACGCACCTGACCTGCACATGGAAGGAGCCCAAGCACCTGGAGGAAAGTCACGCAGATACGGAGAGAATGTACAAACTCCACACTGACAGTCAGCCGGGGCTGGAATCGGACCTGGGTCCTGGCGAGGTGAGGCAGCAGTGCTAACTACTGTGCCACCGTGCCATCCTGTGTTGATTTAAAAATTAAAGCACCCAATTCTTTTTTTTTTACAATTAAGGGGCAATTTAGAGTGGCCAATCCACCTACCCTGCACATCTTTGTGTTGTGGGAGTGAGACCCACGCAAACCCAGGGAGAATGTGCAAACTCCACACGGACAGTCAGCCGAGGCCATGATTGTACCCAGGACCTCAGCGCCGTGAGGCAGCAGTGCTAACCACTGCACCACTGTGCTGCCCCCCAATCCTGTTTTATTCCCTTTCATACAGTGTGGCTACTGTTTGAGATCTTTACACTATTCCTCCCAATGTTTCTTTCCCTTGCTGTTTTCTTACCTCCCCCCAAATGGACTTTACATCATCTGAGTTTAGATTGTCTCACAATTGCCCTCATTTCATCGCCCATTAACAGTGCAACCCCACCACCTTTTCCTTCCTATCTTTCCAAAAGGTCAAACATCCCTGAATGTTAAGCTCCCAGTCTGATCTCCTTGTAACCATGTGACTGCAATGGTTATGAGTCATATCCATTTACCTTGATTTGTGCCGTCAGTTCTCCTACCTTATTCCGAATGCTTTGTGCATTAAGATACAAAACCTTTAGTCTTGCCTTTTTGCCATTTAATTCATCCTAACTTTTTTCTTTGTACTATGGCCCTATTCGCCTCTCACCCTCTATTATCCTGTCCATTGATTGAACTTCCACAGCCCTCTGGGGTGGAGAATTCCAAAGATTCGCAACCCTCGTAGTGAAGACATTTCTCCTCATATCAGTCCTAGGTGACTTCCCCCTTATTTGGAAATTGTGTCCTTTGGTTCTAAACTCCCCAACCAAGGGAAACATCTTACCAGCATCTCCCCTGTCTATTCCTTTAAGTATTTTGTAGATTTCAAGGGGATCACCTCTCATTCATTGAAACTCTGCAGAATACAGACCCATTTGCCCAATATGTCTCTCCATAAGACAGTCCTGCCATCCCCGGAACAAGTCAGGTGAACCTTCATTGCACTCCTTCTAGGGCAATAATATCCTTTCAGAGGTAAGGGGACTGAAACTTCACACGGTACTCCCGGTGCGGTCTAACCACGCTCCGATACAATTAAAATAGGATCTCAGTAGTCCTGTATTCCAATCCGCTTCCGATAAAGGCTTACATTGCATTACCTTGCTGTACCTGCAAATTAGCTTTCAGTAACTTATAGACAAAGACACCCAAGTCCCTTTGTACATTTACACTTTCTAATTTGTTACCATTTAAGAAATACTCCGCACATTAGTTCCATAGTCAGTAGCCTGGAGCCTTTGGCTTTTCAGCTCACTTGCAATTAGCCATTTGGTGAATTACCAGACGGTATTTATGGAATTTTATTCCAACATTGCTATATACTTTCAGGAAAGCAGACAAAAAAACTGGATTATTGTTAATCTTATTTCAATCCAGCAAGCTCGGAATGCCATCCTCTTCAAACGATAGCATTTTGGAGCCTACAGACAAAAAGAGCTACATTGCGTTTACTGTTATTTTAAGCAGGGCCGGTTTAGCTCAGTGGGCTACACAGCTGGTTTGTGATGCAAAGCGAGGCCAGCAGCGTGGGTTCAATTCCCGCACCTCACTAAGTGAGGTTAATCGTGAAGGCCCCACCTTCTCAACCTTGCCCCTCGCCTGAGGTGTGGTGACCCTTGGGTTAAATCACCATCAGTCAGCTCTCCCCCTCAAGAGGGGGGAAGCAGCCTGTGGTCATTTGAGACGATGGCAACTTTACATTTTATTATTTTTAAAAAATTATTATTTTAGCAACTTTACATTTACCTATTTTAAGAAGAGACATTACAGTTTGAACAGCAGATGATTTATATTGCTTTTACCTGTATTCTGTCAACAGTGTAATCGAGACTGTACCCCTTGAAAACATACGAGAAGTGTTGTACAAAGTGGCAGAAGGGATATTAGTTACTGATGGATTGAATTGGGGGCGAATTGTAACCTTCCTCTACTTTGCAGGCAAGCTTGTCTCTAAGGTAAGCTGAAGTATCTACTTTATTATTATGTAAAATGAGCAAATAGTATGTGCAACACATCCATGTTTGTCAGTGACGTGCCAATCATTAATTACCTGCAATGTTCACATTGTTTTGCACAGATAAAGATTGTGTGTTAGCTTGTAAAACAAGGCCAAGGACAATCAAATTTGACGTAGAGTGGGTTTCGTTGCATCATTTGTTATTCAAGTAATTATGAAAATAAATGTGAATAATTGAAATGATTTTATTTTTATTTTTGTGACGCGTGTCTCCAATTAAAAGAATAAACTGAGTGACATTGAGTTAAGAAAATAATTTGAAGTATGGCCCAGAAGTTTCAGTCACCAATACTACAGTAAATCAGTCGAGTGGGAGCACGTTATTATGGTGCTGCAATTGACCTTAAATGTACATAATATAATCAACAATACCAATGTTTCTCAGCTGCGATGTCTGCTGAGGGAAGCAATTTTAGCCCACCTGGCAGGTGTGTGCCATATTAAATCAGCTGAGCCAAGTCTTGCCCACCACTATTTTAATGAGTGTCACAAGTAGGCTTTGTTGTCAATTTGCACTGGAGACGCCAATAATGTTGCTAATTTTAACTGGATACTGATATGACAGTTATTAATGATGGTGTTGCTTTTCAGAGTCGCCAGGTATCAAATGATACCACTACAAGGTTTTACTGATCAGAGACCAAGTTAGTTAAAGTTCAATGATAGTTTATTTACCCACAAGAATTACTTCGACATGCAACATAAAACACTACAAGCTAAATTACACCTAACACTACAACAACCTGTACTTAACTTCAGGCACCCGGCTTTATGCAGAGGAACAAGGCCTTTGTTCGGATCTTGCATGGCTGGGTCTGGAGAAGTGACTTAGTTTCTGCTGGGCTCATCCGTCTGGTAGCGATCGTTGATCTTGAACTTGTCTTCTGGCTGTGATGCTACACTTGGTTTTAGGCGTAGGTCAGGGCCAAGACAGACCAAGCGCCGGGGCCGAGAGAGACTGAACACATGGCTGTGTCTCTCTTTATCCTTCTGGGGTTTCGCGTTCTTTTGGGCGGTCCTTAGCTTTGGACCCAATAATTCAGCAGGCTTCAATTACTGCCTTCGATTTTGGCCAATAAAGGGGCGGGTGCCTTGATGGCGGGGCGTGTCCGGAGCGGTCATTGACCTTGGCATTTTGGGCTCCCTGAGCAAGGGAGTGGCGCCGATGAGTCTGTTTCTGTATCTGTTACCTGAGTACAGATCTTTTGTTCTGGGGAAATGGGTCATTAGAATGCAAGGTAGCTGGGGGTTTTGATACCGTCAGGTTAACTGAGTTGCCAATATACATAAGCTCTGAGTCCTGGGTTGACCATATTTCCCATGGTCCTTTGTAGGTGGACGTATTTCCCAGGATCCTTTGTAAGTGGCCATGCCAGATGGCTACAGCTTATATTAACACTGCAATGAAGTGACTGTGAAAATCCCCTGCACTCCACATTCTGGGGCCTGTTCGGGTACACGGAGGGAGAATTCACAATGTACAATTCACCTAACAGCACGTTTTTTGGGACTTGTGTGAGGAAATCGGAGCACCCGGAGGAAACCCATGCAGACATGGGGAGAACATGCAGACTCCGCACAGACAGTGATCCGAGCTGGCAATCGAACCTGGGATCCTGGCACTGAGCAGCAACAGTGATAATCACTCTGCCACCATGCCGCACTATTTAATTTGAGATAGTTGGGGCATCAATCTGATCTGGTGGGAGTCTCATTATGTGCGATAATAGTTGTCTGATGATGTCATTAGTCATCCAATAGCATTTTAACAGCCAAGTACTCCATAAGTCCAAAGATGTGCAGGTTAGGTGGATTGGCCATGGTAAATTGCCCTTAGTGTCCAAAAAGTGCCCTTAGTGTTGGGTGGGGTTACTGGGTTATGGGGATGGGGTGGAGATGTTGACCTTGGGTAGGGTGCTCTTTCCAAGAGCCGGTGCAGACTCGATGGGCCGAATGGCCTCCTGCACTGTAAATTCTATGATAATTCTATGATAAGGGTGGTACAGCAGCACCGTGGTTAGCACTGTTGCTTCATGGCGCCAGGGTCCCAGATTTGATTCCCGGTGTCTGTGTGGGTTTCCTCCGGGTGCTCCGGATTCCTCCCACAGTTCAAAGATGTGTTGTTAGGTAATTTGGACATTCTGAATTCTCCCTCCCTGTACCCGAACAGGTGCCGGAATGTACCGACTGGGGGATTTTCACAGTAACTTCATTGCAGTGTTAATGTAAGCCTACTTGTGACACTAATAAAGATTATTAATAAATTAAATAAAACCTGGCCAAGAAGATTTGCTTTGATTCGTGCCAGGTGAATGTGGGCCTTTTGAGCCCCAAAGCTAGTTTTGCCTGAGCTTCTTACTGCCTCGCCAGGGGCTGCAGCACTGGTGCTGGGCAAATTAGCTGCTCCCTCACCTTCCTCTCACCTGCAACCCACTCTTATTTAGAATTGTGTGGAAACTTCACACAGAAGGAGAATCATACTTGGCACTGATATCATCCCTGCTTCGACTGCCAGCAATCTGTAGCTGTACTTGTGAATCCTAAGGTAGAGAGAGAGAGTATTAGAGAGCGTCTGCACTGAACTCTATCTCAGCAAAACACTGCATCTTTCAGCAAGAAGGAGAAGAGAGGAAATCACGGTATGGCTTTCCTCTTCATGACTTTTCAGTAACTTTGCCATCCTTTTACAGGCACTGAAAAAACTAAAAGCAATGATTCAACCAATAATCAATTGGTCTCTAGATTTGATTCAAACCCGTGTTATTCCATGGATTGAACAGCAAGGTGGATGGGTAAGTTTGTTTTATTTATTTTTTGGGATGTGGGCATTGCTGGTAAAGCCAGCATTTGTCGCCCGACAGAGAACCAGAGAATCACAGAATTGCCCAAGGGCAGTGTGGTAGCATTGTGGTTAGCACAATTGCTTCACAGCTCCAGGGTCCCAGGTTCGATTCCGGCTTGGGTCACTGTCTGTGCGGAGTCTGCACATCCTCCCCGTGTGTGCATGGGTTTCCTCCGGGTGCTCCGGTTTCCTCCCACAGTCCAAAGATGTGCAGGTTATGTGGATTGGCCATGATAAATTGCCCTTAGTGTCCAAAATTGCCCTTAGTGTTGGGTGGGGTTACTGGGTTATGGGGATAGGGTGTAGGTGTTGACCTTGGGTAGGGTGCTCTTTCCAAGGGCACTGCAGACTTGATGGGCCGAATGGCCTCCTTCTGCACTGTAAATTCTATGAAGCCATTCAGCCCATCGTGCCTGCGCCAACCCTTTGAAAGAGCACCCTACCTCCGCCCACTCCCCTGCCCTATCCCCGTAACTGCACCTAACCTGCACATCTTTGGATTGTGGGAGGAAACCAGAGCACCTGGTGGAAATCCACGCAGACCCACGGAGAGAACGTGCGAACTCCACACACTCACCCAAGGCTGGAATCGAACCCAGATCCCTGGCACCTTGAGACAGCAGGGCTAACCATTGTGCCACCTTAGTTGCCCTTGAACTGAATGGCTTGTTGCGCCATTTCATAGTATCGACCACATTGTGGGACTAGAGTCACATGTAGGCCAAACCAGGTAAGGACGGCAGATTTCCTTCCCTAAAGGGCATTAGTGGACCAGATTTTTTTTTTCAAACAATTAGTTATAATCATCATGGCCACCCTTACTGAGACTACCTTTATCTTCCAGGTTAATTAATTGATTTAAAATTCCACCAGGCACTACCGTGGGATTTGAACCCATGTCTCGAGAGCGTTAGCCTGGGCCTCTGGATTACTGAACCAATGCTACCATCTCTCTTTTTCCTCCTCTCTTTCCCCCTTCCCTCCCCCGCCCCAACTTCCTCCTTCCTCCCTAAAGTGTTGGTAGTTGCATGAAGTGAGGCCAAAACTATATGGGCTTTACTGGAAGCGTGAAAGGTATAGATGTTTACAAGCTCTTTAGGTGAGCAGGTCGTCATTTGGCTCTTTACGTTCGTGGTAGCACTTTGTCAGAGAAATCCAGAATTCCCCAGTCTCATACCCTCCATGCCAACTCTATGCCAATGCATACCTCCCATGCCTACCCAGTATGGACTCTGTGCAGAACCATTGAGGCATATTAATAACAATGGAAAATTTGTTTAACTGCTGTGGGGTGGGTGGGGGGGGGGGGGGGGGGGGGGGCACCGATTCAAAAATGTTCTTTGAAAAGTAACACTTTCTATAAAACTGTCAATCAGACAAACCAATCGGTAACCGAGACTTCAAACATTTCCCACCTCGGATGTGCATCCAAGGTAAGGTGGGCCGGACTCAATCCCACACCTGACCCCACCCTAGCAGTGAAAATCGAGAGTCACTGAGCGTTTCAAAGCAAAGGAAGGGGGGGGGGAATTGCCGAAATGGAGCTACCCACCTCGTTAGCGAAAACGCGACCACAAGGCTGACGCTCTGCACTGTACTGAGGGAGTGCTGCATCATTTGGAGCTCCACATTTCAGATGAGGTATTAACCAGAGCCCCATTTGCCTGCTCAGCTAGAAATAAAAGATGCCCCAGCACTGTATTGAAGAAGAGCAGGGGGCCTATCCTTGCTGGCCTGACTGATTTTTTATTCCTCAGGGGCAGCAGCAGGAGGAGAGCTGGAGGGTCAGGGTGATGGGCAGCAGGAGGAGAGCTGGAGGGTCAGGGTGAGGGGCAGCAGGAGGAGAGCTGGAGGGTCAGGGTGAGGGGCAGCAGGAGGAGAGCTGGAGGGTCAGGGTGAGGGGCAGCAGGAGGAGAGCTGGAGGGTGAGGGGCAGCAGGAGGAGAGCTGGAGGGTGAGGGGCAGCAGGAGGAGAGCAGGTAGGTCAGGGTGAGGGGCAGCAGGAGGAGAGCAGGTGGGTCAGGGTGAGGGACAGCAGGAGGAGAACTGGAGGGTATGGGGCAGCAGGAGGAGAGCTGGAAGGTGAGGGTGAGGGGCAGCAGGAGGAGAGCTGGAAGGTGAGGGTGAGGGGCAGCAGGAGGAGAGCTGGAGGGTAAGGGGCAGCAGGAGGAGAGCTGGAAGGTGAGGGTGAGGGGCAGCAGGAGGAGAGCTGGAAGGTGAGGGTGAGGGGCAGCAGGAGGAGAGCTGGTGGGTCAGGGTGAGGGACAGCAGGAGGAGAGCTGGAAGGTTAGGGTAAGGGGCAGCAAGTGGAGGCAGTGGTACTAGTAATCCAGAGACCCAGGTTCATGCTCTGGGGATACAGGTTTGAATCTCACCATGGCAGTAAGTGAAATTTGAATTCAATAAAAATCTGGAATTAAAATTCTAATAATGATGACCACAAGTCCCATGTCGATTGTTGTAAAAACCCATCTGGTTCATTCATGTACTTTAGGGAAGGAAATCTACCGTCCTTACCTGGTCTGGCCTACATGTGACTCCAGACATACAGCAATGTGGTTGACTCTTAATGCCCTGCGGGATGGGCATTAAATGCCGGCCCAGCCAGCAACGCCCACATCTCATGAACGAATAAAAAGAAAAGGCGGGGAGTTGGAGGATTGTTGAACAGGAGAAGCAACTCCAAAATGATGTCGAAAGCTATAACAGAAATCCCGGCCCAATTATATCCACTAGGTTAAAGTGGAGCAACTTTAGTTTTATTCATTGATGGCATGTGGGGACCACTGGCTAATTGTCCTTGAGCCCAGCGGCTCGCCCTCCATTTCAGAGGGTGTTTAAGAATCGACTACATTGCCGTGGTCTGGAGTCACATGTAGGCCAGACTGTGTAAGGATGGAGATGAGTGAACAGATTGGTCATTAGTAGAGTTTTATTGTGGTGGGATTTGAACCTGAGTCTTCAGAGCATGACTTGTCCAGTGACAAGACCTCCACTACCGCCTCCTTTACTGTAATCGGTTCTAAAGTGCTTATGCCAAGGGGCCAGGTTAGCTCCGTTGCCTGGACAGCTGGTTCGTGACGGGGAGCGAGGCCAACAGCGTGGGTGCAAACCCCGATCCGGCTGAGGTTATTCATGAAGGCCCCGCCTTCTCAACCTTGTCCCTCGCCTGAGGTGTGGTGGCCCTCAGATTATGACGAGTTTACATCAGAAAGACCTTAGGGCAGCACGGTAGCATTGTGGTTAGCACAATTGCTTCACAGCTCCAGGGTCCCAGGTTTGATTCCGGCTTGGGTCACTGTCTGTGCGGAGTCTGCACATCCTCCCCGTGTGTGCGTGAGTTTCCTCCGGGTGCTCCGGTTTCCTCCCACAGTCCAAAGATGTGCAGGTTAGCTGGATTGGCCATGATAAATTGCCCTTAGTGTCCAAAATTGCCCTTAGTGTTGGGTGGGGTTACTGGGTTATGGGGATAGGGTGGACCTTTGGTAGGGTGCTCTTTCCAAGAGCCAGTGCAGACTCGATGGGCCGAATGGCCTCCTTCTGCACTGTAAATTCTATGATTTCTCCTCCAAAGGTTAGTGGGAAACTGGAACTCTGCTCTCCCAAAAAAGCTACTGAAGTTGGTTGTCAATTGATGTTACCAAACTGAGCCCGATAGATTTGATTGTTGGGTGAAGGTATTGGAACCAAAGTGGATAGATGGAGTTGAGCTACGAACTGGCCATGATCTAATTGAATGGTAGGATGGGGCCTGTACAGCTGAATTGATGACTTATGTTCCTATATTCTGTGGTTTTAGTGATTTTGCTTGATAATGAGGCACCCTCGAACAATGAAAGATGCTTTAAATGTTGCCAAATTATTTTACACAGATTTATCCTTCTGTACTCCATGTGCTTACTTATAAAACCCTAGTTTTCACCATACAATTAGAGGAACAATGGTGCAGGTTGACAGCTTGGGACAATGAAGATATTCTAGATATGTAGGATAGGGCAGCGCAATGGGAATGAGGTACCAGGTAAGATATGATCTTACTGGATAGTTGAGCAGGCTCAAAATGTGTTATTGACCACTCCTGCTTCTATTTCTTATGTCCTATGACTCTTGCCCTGTGCCAGTTTTGGTCTGTCTGTCAACATCAACCTGTGTTGATGTTCAGAGCCAATTTGACATGGAGGTGTTTAAGGAGATGCATAGGTAAGGGCTTGTCCATAGAACAAGGTTTGAAGGAGCATCTTCAAGAAAGAGAGGGAGGGGGGAGGGAGATGTTCATGGAGGGAATTCCCAAACTTGGGACCTGAGCAGCTGAAGGCTCAGGGTGAAAGGTAGAGTAGTGAAAGTAGGGAAAGAGGTCAGAATTGGAAGGAGTAGAGACCGTGGGAGGTTTTTCGGGGTGGAAAAGGCTACAGCGATAGGGAAGAGTGACACCTTAGCGAGTCCTCTGAGATAAATGCAGCATCTTTGTAAAGGAAATCTCGACAATGAATCAACACCGGCTGCTTGTGTGTGTATAACTTACAGGCCTAGGCCAGAGAGGTGATTATGGGCCTAAACCCAGACCGGTGTAAAGACCATTACTGAAGAAATCTATTGTAAAGAATTGCATTTTCTTTAGGTCTAATCTTGTTTACATTTTTGTATGATACCAGTGGGTCTATTTTTACAAACTGGTTTAGCTCAGCTGGTTTGTGATGCGGAATGATGCCAGCAACGCAGGTTCAATTCCCTGTAACCGCTAATGTTATTCATGAAGGCCCCGGGTTCTCTACCTTTGGGGTGAATTTTCTGCCTCCCCAGGCCCACGTGTTCCTCGTCGGTGCGCCGTAGCCGGCAGCGGGATTCTCCGCTTCCACCGCCGGCCAATGGGATTTCCCGTAGTGTCCACCCCACGCTGCTGGGAAACCTGCCAGCGGAACAGAGAAATCCCGCCGGTGGAGAATTCACCCCCCTCGCCTGAGCTGTGGTTAACTCTCCACCTGAAAGGGGAAAGCAGCCTGAGGTCATCTGGGACTGTGGCGACTGTACATTTTACTTACTTTTACATTTTACGGTTAACCAATCCCACCCATATTCTGTGATATTTGTCTAATTGACTTGGCATAAGTTTCAGGTTGACAATCAATTAATTGGCTGTTTTACTTTTTTCCCTTTTAGGAGATGATCTTTTCTTACTTTGGAACGCCCACCTGGCAGACTTTTGCAGTGTTTTCAGCGGGTTTAGTGACTGGCATTTTGGCGATATTGAAACTGACCTAACAATCCTGCACTGGCTCTTCACTTTCTCTACACGGACTGCAATCCAGTGGTTTATTCTCCAATTCTCTTGCACCTGAACCTGTGGGGACCCTCTGTACTGATCTGTCATACTTGAAATAGTGGGATTGCTAATAATGAACTCGTGAATGGTTGGACGGTTTTACATTTATCCTCATTACTTGATTTTAAGTTTTACACTTTTTTTTTAGAATTAGTTATTTTTGTTTGATGTGGATATTTTTTTCCAACTATATGACTTGTAACACTTGCAGCCGATGCAACTGGTAAAGCACTGGTTGATAATATCACCTGTGTTAACAATGAACTTCGCAACACTGGTATGAATAGCTTAGGATAGACTGTCAGTTCGGCTTCTGAAGAAGCTGTCATCTTAAAAACCAGATGGTTTATTTTTCCGTTTTGAGGTCCTCGTCTTAATACTTTTTGACAGAACAGCAGGCAGATATTTTTAAAAACCTTTACTGACTCCCCCCCCCCCCCCCCCCCCCCCCACACACACACACACACACACACACAGCTGATGGCCTGAAACTGGTCACAATCTGAATGAGGAATGTGGCATTTATAGGAACAGGAGTAGGCCATTCGGCCCCGAGCCTCTGTTCTGCTATTAAATTGGAACTTGGCTGATCTGTATTATGGATCTATGGCTGCATAACCGTTTAATATGCTTGCTTAACAAAAACCCCATCTTGAAATTTTTATTTGACTTGCAGGATTTTAATCTTTGCGAGAGGCAGTTCCAGATTTGCACTACTCCTTGTAGAATAAATGTTTTTTTTGATCTCGCTCCTGCATGGTAAAGTTCTCATTTTAACCTCGTGCAGCTTTGCTATGAGCTCTCCCGTCTCGGGTGATTGGCTTGATCCTGTTTACCCTATAGAATCCTTTTAGCCATTTTCACAACCTCAGCCGGACAACCCCTTCAGCTTCTGTGCTCAAAGGAGTGCACACCAAGTGAATAATTTAACTCTTCTACATCCATGTCATTCTGGTGAATCTGTCCTCCATCCCCTCTCGAGGCCACTGGTCCTTCCTGAAGCAAAGTGCCCCAAAACAGACTGAATAATAATAATCACAACGATAAGATTACTTCTACCCCTTTTCTATTCCATCTCCCCTGAGACAATGACTCGCATTATGTAGGCTTTACAAAAAAAAAATTACACTCCGTACACGTCCCGAAGCCCTGCCGTTGATTTGATTCCATAGTGCTGTAAGTAAGCTGTGTAAGCGGTTCCTTCTTTGCATCACCGTTGATAGGACCATGTGGCAAAGATATATTTACAGATAAGTTGACGTGTCATTCTTAATATCTTTTGAAATATATGTATTCTAAGTCAGGGGGTTGTGGGTTCACTTGCGTGTTTACATGTTTGAATTTTAATCCATACTGTGGAGAAGTTGCAATTTATAGTGCATTGATTTAAGTGATTTTTTAAAAAATATATCATTTTCTCTATTTGAGTTCAGTGGTGTATACTGTGACAATGTAAGGTGTGTGCGAATTTCGGTCACGACTATTTATGTGACACCTTTAATGTAACGCCTCTCGAGCCATATTGCAGGAGCATTATAAAACAGAACCTGACCACAGCCATGTCAGAAAATGTTAGGTCAGGTGATCACAGTTTTGGTCAAAGAGGTGGGAGGTTTTAAGAAGTGCCTTAAAGTTTGAAAGCAGGACAGTGAGGCAGAGAGGTGACGGGCACTTAGGAGCCTGAAAAATAAAATTGCCACCAATGATGGAGCTTTTAAAATCAGGGTTGCTCAGGAACCAAATTACTTAATCCAGATATTTTGGAGGGTTGTGTTGCTGGAAGAGGAAGATGGTATGGAAGAGGTGTCATGTACGGTTTGAAAACGAGGCTGAGAACTTTGAGAAAAAGATTGGGCGGCATGGTGGCGCAGTGGTTAGCACTGCTGCCTCATGGCACCCAGGACCCAGGTTCGATACCGGTCCCGGGTCACTGTTTGTGTGGAGAGTGAACATTCTCCCCGTGTCTGCTTGGGTTTCGCCCCCACAATCTAAAAAGATGTGCAGGGTAGATGGATTGGCCATGCTAAATTGCCCCTTGGAACAAAAGAATTGGGTACTCTAAATTTAAAAGAAAAAGATATCACTTGAGTGAGAGCCAAAGTAGATGAGGGAGCACAACGCCGATGGAGGAAAACCGGCTTGGTGCGTGGGCAGCAGAGGTTTTATGGATGATCTCATTAGTTTCAGTCAATTGTCAATAATCTGTTGTGGTTGAATAAAACATTTAGATATGGGATCCCAAAGTAACACCTGTTACTTTGACTGAAGCGTAAAGTTGTTCAATATGAGGTAAACAATGAGGATGGTGGTGGTCTGAGACTGCTACAGATATAAAAAGCTGGGGTGTTGGGACCCCCAATGTGAGGGTCCCAAAGTCAGTGGTAGTATAGGATTAGGATTTGTTTTATTGTCACATGTACCGAGGTACAGTGAAAGGTATTGCTCTGTGTACAGTCCAAACAGATCATTCCAGACATGATGAAGAAACATAGGGCATAAATAAATAAGTATGGGGATGGACAGGGGATGCACGGTGGTGTAGTGGTTAGCACTGCTGCCTCATGGCGCCGAGCTCCCAGGTTTGATCCCGGCTCTGAGTCACTGTCCGTGTGGAGTTTGCACATTCTCCCCGTGTTTGCGTGGGTTTCGCCCCCACAACCCAAAGATGTGCAGGCTAGGTGGATTGGCCACGCTAAATGAAAAAAATGAAATGAAAACCGCTTATTGTCACGAGTAGGCTTCAATGAAGTTACTGTGAAAAGCCCCTAGTCGCCACATTCCAGCGCCTGTCCGGGGAGGCTGGTACGGGAATCGAACCGTGCTGCTGGCCTGCTTGGTCTGCTTTAAAAGCCAGCGATTTAGCCCAGTGAGCTAAATGAGCCCCTAGCTAAACCAGCCCCGTGCTGCCCTGTCCATCCCCATCCCTAAATTGCCCCTTAATTGGAAAAAATGATTGGATACTCTTTTTTTAACGTATGGGGATGGAGGGGAACATTTCAGCTGACGCATCCAGTGACAGGGCTGTGACTTTACAATCTCTTAGCTCCGAGTATGCTTCACACGATGCCTGTGTCTATGTATTTACATTTTGTACTTTATGATTGCTCTATTATGTACTTTTCGTTTCATACACGGAATGATCTGTTTGAGCAGCTCACAGAACAATACTTTTCACCGCATCTCGGTACACGTGAAAATAAACCAACCCAATCCAACCCAATCTTGGGGCGGCAGATCCAATGGCTGCAATGCTACCCTGGGCTGGCTGGTGGATGACATTGGCAAAATCTCAAATTTATGGAACACATGGGAGACCAGCCAAATAGGTTGGAATAATCAGATTTCGAGCTAACAAGTGAGGGTTTCAGCAGTAGTTGAGCTGAGGCTGGGTGAAGTCGGGCAGTGTTACAGGTAGAGAAGCGAGGAAAACTGAATTCCTTTATTTTTCTTACTGTCTGTCTGTAGCCGAGGTATTTACATTTTTGAAATGGGGCGGGGTGTGCTTCCCAATCCCTGTTTCTTTTGTCAATTTTAACGTGACTGGCAGAAAACCCTCCTTAGGGTTAAATCAGAATATTGTTTATTCGTGTGTAGAACCCCGGGGATGATCATTGCAACTATGTACACGCACAAGCACACACAAAGGAGATGGGCAGGAAAGGAGGTTTACAACAAGGAATGACTAAAAACAAAAAGAACCAAATATATGGGTCGTAATTCATGTGAAATTCAGTCTGGTGAGGAGTTTCAGGTGGGTTCAGCCATATGACGCAGAAGTTGCAGAATTCATGCCAAGTTGGTGATGACTCCGCAAAATGCGTTTGGTGTCCAGAGACTTGGTCCACTCTGCAGGCAATGGCGGGAATCTTCCAGAGAACCAAGCTTCAGGAAGATTTAGACTTGAGGCAGGCTTAATTGGCAGCCTGGAGTCCGGCTTTGGTATTGGCAGACTGGATGTTAACAGTAGACTATCCTGGGAGTCCAGGAATGTAACATTAAACCTTTCCAAATGTCACTGGAACTTTTGTAATTCGGGGTTGCACTTGATGAGTCAGTTTCAATGTGGAAATCAGCTTCTACATCTCTGGTAAACATCCATTGTTTACCTTACGAGATAGATGGTGGTTATTAGTGCCTCTTTAGGTATAACGAGTCTTTGCAGCTCTCGTTTGTTTTGATCCAGGCTGGGGAGACACACCATCTGCTGCTCCCATGTTTTGTTGATTGGAATGGGTCCACACAATGACGGCTGTGAGATTCCACAGGAATGAGTGTTGAGCTTTGAACTGTAATTACTGCTGCAAGTTTCCAGAACTGTAACCAACTTGCAAATCATGTGGCATGTAGCAGCCATATCCGGCAAAGTCTATTTTAAAATAAGCAGAAAGTAAGGTTTGATTTAAATAGTTTGCTTTCTTGCCGCTGCTCTGCGCGTGTTGATTGGTTAAGTGAGAGTGCTTTGGAGTTGGGTGAAAACAGGGAGTTCAAGTAGTAAGTTGTAAGGATTGGGAACATCACCAGGTGGGAGCTGACCTGTGAGAAGCAGCGGAGTGGAGCAGATCATTCCAGAACAAAACAGCAAAGTGAGCCAGCGGCAGGGCTCAAGGTGATGTCACTGTTCTGAAAGTGACGTGCAGCAGTGGAGTTAGCTGATTGGTGAGTAACAATCTGGTGGGTATTGCTTCCATTCTTTAACTCTTTCAGGAATGTTAGTTTGGAGTAGCTTGTGTTTAAAGTATAGGAAGGCCCCTTGCATAATCAATACTCTAAGGGAGAAACTAAGCTCTGTTCAAGTGTATGACAGGAGAACCCAGCTCTCTTGGATGTTCCGTCTGCAATATGTGGGAAATCAGGGATACTCCTAGTGTCTCTGATGACCATGTGTGCAGGAAGCGTGTCCAGCTGCAGGACCTGAATGATTGCATTGCATACCCGGAACTGTGGATGGACTCGCCTAAGGAACATCCGTGATGCTGAGGACATTGTGGATAGCATGTTTGGCGAGCTGGTCACACCGTAAGTGATGGCTGCAAGGCGGAAAAGTGTTGAGCACCAGGAAGAGTAGCTGGTGTAGGCAGGTAGTGCAGGCGACCCCTTTGGTCATCCGCCTCTCAAATACCATGTTGGATACTTTTGGGGAGGTTGGCCTATCCGGGGAACAGCCTAATGTTTGTGGCACCATGATTGGTTCAGCTGCAGGGAAGGAACAAGACTGGGAGAGCTTTAGTGATGGGGGACTCGTTTTGTAAGAGGAACCAACAGGTGGTTCTGTGGCCGTGAACGACTCTCAAATGGTACGTTGCCTCCCTGGTACCTGGGTCAGGGATCTGTCAGAGTGACTGCAGAGCATTCTGAAGGGGGAGAGGGAGCAACCAGTGGTCGTGGTACAGGGCAGTACCAATGACATAGGAAGAAAAAAGGATGAGGTCCTGCAATAGGAATTTGGAGAGTTAGGTAGTAGATTGAAGAACAGGACTTCTGACGCTGTAATCTGGATTACCTCCGGCACCATCCGCTACTGAGTATAGGAATATGAAGACGGGTCAGATAAATGCGTGGCTAACGGGATGGTGTAGGAGGAAGAGATTAAGATGTTTGGATCATTGGGACAGGTTCTGGGGTAGGTGGGACCAGTACAAACTGGATGCGTTACACTTGAATCAGACCGGGTCCAATATCCTTGCTGGGAGGTTTGGTCGAGCAGTGGGGAGGTTTTAAATTAATTTGGCAGGGGGCTGGGACACAGGGTAGAGGTTCAATCAAATGGAGAATAAAAACTCGGTCAGTCCAGCTGGCAGAGAAGTCGTGAGCTTGATAAGTCACATGGGAAAATTGGAAGGCTAAATTGCATCTACTTTAAAGCAAGGAGCTTGTCTGGTAAGGTAGAGAGGAACTTAGAACATTGATCAGGACATGGAAATATGATTGTTTCAATCACTGATTCCTGGCTGAAAGAAGGGCAGGACTGTCAACTCAACATTCCAGGGTGTAGAAGTTTCAGGCGTGATTGGGGGGGGGGGGGGGGGGGGGGGGGGCATGATTGTGGGGTGGGGAAGAGAGCGTAAGAGAGGAGGGGGCATTGCATTGATTTTAATAAAAGACCATCACTGAGTAATGAGGGAGGATACCTTGGAAAGCTCCTCAATGTGGCCATAAACTGAGTGGAATTTTTAAAGTGCATCCGGGAGAGCTTTTTGTGCCAGTACATAGATAGTCCGACTCAGGATGGGACAGTGCGAGACCTGATCCTAGGGTGTGAATCCAGGAAAGTGGTCAAAGTGTCAATGGGTGAGCATTTTGCAGATGGTGACCATAATTCTGGTCACAAAAAGTGATTTTGGAAAGGGATAAGGATAGTCCAGAAATCAATTGTCTGAATTGCGGGACGGCCGTTTTCAATGTCATTGGACAGGATCTGGCAAACGTAGACTGGGAGCAGCTCCTCACAGGTCAAACTACATCTACATCTTCTAAATGTGAAGTAGAGAGAGTTCAGGCCCAACGTATTCCTCAGAGTGAAGGGCGAAGGTGGCAAGGGACCCCTGGATGTAAATGAGTATTGAAGGTTTAATAAAGGAAAAAAAGGGAAGCATATACTGGCTGTATAGCACTAAAATGGGGTATATTGTGTGTGGGAGGTGCATATTTTAAAAAAAAGAAACTAGGAGAGCAAAGAGGGGCCACGGAATATAATTTGCAGATAGGATTAACTAAAAAAACCCCAAGGCATTTTATAGGCATCTTAAGAAGAAGATAACCAGGGAAAGAATGGGCCCCATTCAGGACCAAAGGGACAATCTGTGCATGGAGCCAGAGGGCATGGGTGGGGCCTGAATTGAATATTTTTCATCTCTATTCACGAAGGAGAAAGACATGGTAGCTGGAGATTTCAATTGAGACAATGTAGTTCCAGAGCGTGTTGATTAATAAGGATGAGGATTAAATGTTTTAGGGGCATAAAGGTGCATAAATCCCCAGGGCCTGATCTGATGTATCCCAGGCTGCTATGGGAGGCAAGAGAGGAGATTCCTGGGGCCTGATGGAGATATTTAAATCGTCGCTGGCCACAGCTGATGTGTCTGATGACCAGAGGATAGCCAATGTGATACCTTTATTCGAGAAAGGCAGGAGGGATAAACCAGGTAATTGCAGGTCAATTAGTCTGTCAGTGGTAGGGAAATTATTGGAAAATATTCTGAGGAACAGGATTAATCAATACTTGGAAAGGCAGGAGGCAGGGATTGATGAGGGATAGTCAGCGGGGATTTGTTGGTGAGAGATCCTGTCTAACTAACTTAATTCAACATTTTTAAAAGTAACTAAATATATTGATATTTTTCCAATTAAAGGGCATTTTAGCATGGTCAATCCACCTACCCTGCACATCTTTGGTCACTGGTCAGGAAATTATTGGAAAAACGTGAGGGACAGGATCAATCAGCAGTTGGAAAGGGAGGGATTGTTCAGGGAAAGTCAGCGTGAATTTGTTGGTGGGAGATCCTGTCTAACCTGAGTTTTTTGAAAAGGTAACTAAATATATTGATGAGGTGTGCAGTTGATGTGGTTTACATGGACTTCAGTAAGACCTTTTGACAAGATGCCACATGGTAGGCTGGTCCAAATGTTGAGAACCCATTGGGATCCAAGGTGAGTTGGAAAATTGAATCCAAAATGGTCTTGTTAAGTAGAAGGGAGGCACAACATCGAGGGCCGAGGGGCCTGTTCTGTGCTGTACTGTTCTATGTTCTATGAAAGGGTGATGGTGACGGTTTGCTTTTTGTGATTGGAAACCTGTGACCAGCGGTGTACCACAGGGATCGTTGCTGGGACCCATGTTGTTTGTTATATACATTAACGACTTGGATGTGAATGCAGAAAGTATAATTAGTATATTTGCAGATTACATGAAAATTGATGATGTTGATAGTGAGGAGGATAGCCTTGGGTTGCAGACTGATAATGATCATCTGGTAAAGTGGGCAGAGGAATGGCAGATGGAATTTAATCCTGATAAGTGTAAAGTGATGCATTTTGTGAGGCCTATTAAGGGGAGGATATACACAATGAACGGTCGGTTCCGAGGGAGTATTGAGGAACAAAAGGACCTTGGTGCACAAGTCCATGGATCCCTGAAGGTGGCAGCACAGGAGGATAGGGTTGTAAAGAAGGCGGACAGGATGCTTGCCTTCATTAGCCGGGGCATAGAGTACAGGAGCAGGAAGGTCTTGGTACAACTTTATAAAACTTGGTGAGGCCGCAGATGGAATATTGTGAGCAGTTCTGTCGCCACACCATTGGAAGGATGTGATTGCTTTGGAGGGGGTGCAGAGGAGATTCACCAGGATGTTGCTGGGAAGGAACATTTCAGCGATTTGAGGAGAGACTGGATACGCTGGGTTTATTTTCCATGGAACAGAGGGGGGTGGGGGGGATCTGATAGAGGTTTAAAGAATTATGAGAGGCATATATAGGGTAGATTGTAAGAATCTTTTCCCCATGGCAGAGGTGTCTAAGACCAGAGGACACAGGTTTAAAGTAAGGAGTAAGTGTTTAGAGGGGGGGACCTGAGGCAACATTATTTAATCCACGGGCAGGTGGAGAGGGAGAACGTGAAGGTCTGCAAGACCGTCCTACTGACCCTCCGGTCTAGAAAGCTCCAAGTCTCCCAGTGGCAGGAAGTCCTCCCAGACGTGCTCCACGCAATTAGGTGCCTCCTCTGTACGGCGA
This sequence comes from Scyliorhinus canicula, assembly GCF_902713615.1. NCBI lineage: Eukaryota > Metazoa > Chordata > Chondrichthyes > Carcharhiniformes > Scyliorhinidae > Scyliorhinus > Scyliorhinus canicula. The sequence continues at coordinate 195,195,850 of NC_052154.1, read as the reverse complement.
CCAATCAAACCCCTCACGAGCGGCTCTTCATTTTTTCTAGGGGCACTACCACGGGGGTCTCACTTCCGGCATGGCTGAGGATGCCAGGCCAGGTTCTCCTGAGGAAGCACGTCAGGGTGCACAAAAACGGCGCCTGCTCCATTCCAACCCCCAGTACACATTCGTAGAGTTCCCGGACGGTCGCCAGGACACGGTATCCCTTCGGGACCTGGCACCCGCTGGATCCAGCCCCCCCTCTACCCCCACCGAGGAACCCTTTTCCCCGTTCCCTATGCTGCCGCCCCCTCATGCCCCCGATCCCGCAATCTCGCCCCACCTGTTCCACGCACCAGCACCAGCCCACCCCCAGCGCCCCCAGTCTCCGGTCGAGCCAGAGGTGTATGAAGTTCGGACGAGAATGCTCCGAAGTCTGCCATCGTACCCCAGCTCTCAACACTCACCCAGCCACCGCAAGAGGCTGCAACCCCGGTGCTCTGCAGATCGCAACAAACAATTCGTCCACCGGACAGACTAACTCTGTGAGCCACCACCCCGCCGGACTTGATTTTTTTCACAGGGGGTGAATGTGGTGAATGTGATTCACACGGTATTACCAATGTCACTCTGTTCTCATTGTATATACGTACCGATATTGTAAGTGCAGTTGCACTACCTGACCACCAGGAGGAGCAGCTCTGGGAGTACTCGAGAGTTTGTACTGGGCTCCTCCCTTGGCTCCACCCAGAACTGCTCCCCCTGGAGCTGCTGTATAAAGATCCGTGCCACAGAGCCAGCCAGCAGTTCATCAAGAGTTCAATGGAGAATAGGCTGGCTCTGTTGTAAGTATATTAAAACCGCTATTCTAATCCTACAAGCACGTGTCCGTAGAATTGATGGTTCCATCAAGTTCTTCAGGAATCTGTTAATTTAGCAAGAGTGGAACAGAGCGAGGTGGTGGCGAGATAGCGCTGCGTGTCATCCGTGTACATGTAATAACAAAACCTGTCCTTGGCGGTCATGTAGCTGAGAAATAGGGGTCAGTGGTAGATCCTCCGGAGACACTAAAGGGAAGAGTGTGGAGCTGGAGGAAAAGCCACTGGAAGTTCTACTCCCACTACAATTGGGTAGATAATAGAATGAGGTGAGAGTCTTCCCACCCATCTGCTCCAGTAGGGGAGGAGGATGGTGGGGTCAGTTGTGTCAAAGACCAGTTGAGAAGAAAAGGAGGGATATTTTACCTTTTGTCTCACTAACCTAGGATGTAATGGGGCTAAAGGTAGACAAGTCTCCTGGCCCTGATGGAATGCATCCCAGAGTGCTAAAAGAGATGGCTAGGGAAATTGCAGATGCACTAGTGATAATTTACCGAAATTCACTAGACTCTGGGGTGGTCCCGGTGGATTGGAAATTAGCAAACGTGACGCCACTGTTTAAAAAAGGAGGTAGGCAGAAAGCAGGAAATTATAGGCCAGTGAGTTTAACTTCGGTAATAGGGAAGATGCTGGAATCTATCATCAAGGAAGAAATTGCGAGGCATCTGGATAGAAAGTGTCCCATTGGGCAGACGCAGCATGGGTTCGTTAAAGGCAGGTCATGCCTAACTAATTTAGTGGAATTTTTTGAGGACATTACCAGTGCAGTAGATAACGGGGAGCCGATGGATGTGGTATATCTGGATTTCCAGAAAGCCTTTGACAAGGTGCCACACAAAAGGTTGCTGCATAAGATAAAGATGCATGGCATTAAGGGTAAAGTAGTAGCATGGATAGAGGATTGGTTAATTAATAGAAAGCAAAGAGTTGGGATAAATGGGTGTTTCTCTGGTTGGCAATCAGTGGCTAGTGGTGTCCCTCAGGGATCCGTTTTGGGCCCACAATTGTTCACAATTTACATTGATGATTTGGAGTTGGGGACCAAGGGCAATGTGTCCAAGTTTGCAGATGACACTAAGATGAGTGGTAAAGCGAAAAGTGCAGAGGATACTGGAAGTCTGCAGAGGGATTTGGATAGGTTAAGTGAATGGGATCGGGTCTGGCAGATGGAATACAATGTTGACAAATGTGAGGTTATCCATTTTGGTAGGAATAACAGCAAACGGGATTATTATTTAAACGATAAAATATTAAAGCATGCCGCTGTTCAGAGAGACTTGGGTGTGCTAGTGCATGAGTCACAGAAGGTTGGTTTACAAGTGCAACAGGTGATTAAGAAGGCAAATGGAATTTTGTCCTTCATTGCTAGAGGGATGGAGTTTAAGACTAGGGAGGTTATGTTGCAATTGTATAAGGTGTTAGTGCGGCCACACCTGGAGTATTGTGTTCAGTTTTGGTCTCCTTACTTGAGAAAGGACGTACTGGCACTGGAGGGTGTGCAGAGGAGATTCACTAGGTTAATCCCAGAGCTGAAGGGGTTGGATTATGAGGAGAGGTTGAGTAGACTGGGACTGTACTCGTTGGAATTTAGAAGGATGAGGGGGGATCTTATAGAAACATTTAAAATTATGAAGGGAATAGATAGGATAGATGCGGGCAGGTTGTTTCCACTGGCGGGTGACAGCAGAACTAGGGGGCATAGCCTCAAAATAAGGGGAAGTAGATTTAGGACTGAGTTTAGGAGGAATTTCTTCACCCAAAGGGTTGTGAATCTATGGAATTCCTTGCCCAGTGAAGCAGTTGAGGCTCCTTCATTACATGTTTTTAAGGTAAAGATAGATAGTTTTTTGAAGAATAAAGGGATTAAGGGTTATGGTGTTCGGGCCGGAAAGTGGAGCTGAGTCCACAAAAGATCAGCCATGATCTAATTGAATGGCGGAGCAGGCTCGAGGGGCCAGATGGCCTACTCCTGCTCCTAGTTCTTATGTTCTTATGTTCTTATGTAATTGTGACTTGAAGAGCTGTTTTAGTCCTGTGGCAGGGACAGAATCCTTATTGGTGGGATTCAAACATGGAATTCTGGGAAAGATGGAATATTATTGGAGATTAATTGCAGTATTTAGTGGGATTGTCCTCAATTTGTTTCACATCTACTTGTCCCAGTAATGCTTTGCACCCCTCCCCCTCCTCATTCAACTCTGCAATAACCTTATGGGATAGTCTGCTGCTTTAAAATTACCACATATGTGCAAATTGTGGTACCTGGAGGCCATGTCTTTTTCCATTATTATGTTCCATGCCATTGTAGGTTGACTGATTCTATGTAAATGCAATGATGTTCAGCTCTACTTGACGTCACTGGTTCTCCCTGGACCTCACAAGCACTTGCAAATCATCAAACTGCAAATAACCTCGGGTTATCCATGTACCAGAATCTCCCTGACTTGATCTCTGGGGAAACCAGAGACAGCATATTAACTCACCCAAAGTACATTGCTGCCTAGTCCATTACATCCTCTGCTGTACACTTAGACTGAATAAACGTTGGCGTCCTATTCGACCATGAGCAATGTTTCAAATGCCATATATTAGTAAAACTGCCACCACTTTTATTCATGCTTTTAGTGGAAGGAAGGATGTAGTGGAATTGAAGGATATGTTCTTCTTTAGAAAGGTGTTGAGATAGAAGATCACTCCTGATCCCGTTGAATGATAGAGCAGACTCAAAGAGCCAGATGGTACACTCCAATTTTTATATCTTCTGGGATTATTATCTGCCTGCCTTTCACTCTGTTTTTTGTTTTGCTTTCTGACTCTACCTGACACAAAACCCACTCGGCCTTTTCCACCAGACCCACACAGTCTTCCTTTCTGCCTTTGCCCTAAAAGCACTGAATTCTGAATCCTTGACTTTGTTTTCTGATTAATCGATGTATTTGCCTCACCTCGCACCATCTCTGCACCAATCCCAAACCTTATGTCCCACCTCATACCCTCAAGCATTTAAATTAGTTTCTGCGCAACAGTGCCGCCCCATGGAATGTATTTCTCTTATCCCGGCCCCATTTCTTCCCCAAGCCGCCTACCTCAACAATTTATTTGCTGCTGTCTGCCACTTTAACCAGTCCAGGCCTTGCCCCTAAATATCTCTCTTTCACTACGGACGTTCGCTTCCTCTACACTTCCAGTCCATCTAGAATATTCTATGGGCTACCGTTGGTTGCATTCTCCTAATCCCATGGAGACTGCCTTTGGAAGTGAAGGGCTGGGATAATGTAGATGTCTTCCTTCTGTATTCCTCCTTCCGAGGATCTATTCCAAATGTGGCCTGGGAGCTGGGTTGGCTTTCTGCAGCACAGAGGCCGGTGCATAACAGTCCAATTAAAGCCCCACTTGGGGCCCTGAGATGTGATTCCCTGATTGAACAACATTTGCCAAACAACCCTCAGTGTGTTGAAGATTACACTGACTTCAAATTCAAGATTATCAGTCGGGCTCACAGTGTGGCACGCTTATCTGATCTAGAAGCGGCGTATATTAATAAACAGGACCTTGCTCTTTGCACACAGAATGAAAATGTACACATTGGTGACGTTCATTCCCAATCAAAGTCAAATTGCTTGGTTTGAATTTAAACAAAGCTTGGCAGTTAACTGTCAGTCATCAGTTAACTGGTGCATTCTCCAGGGCAATGCCTCCACCAATCTGGCTCCGGCTCGCAACCATTCATCTAATAGGTTAAATTGGTGTTCCCTTTACATTTGGTATTCTTCTGAATTGCTGTAATGAGTGCAAGTTGAAGAAATTTGACATGTCTTTTTGCAGAAATGTAGTTCCAAGTCAGGATGATGTGTGACTTGGGAGGAAGCATGGACCAGTTGGCATTCTCATGCATTTTTTGCCTTCATCCTCCGAGGTGGTAGAGATCATGGGTTTGGGATATGCAGTTAAAGAAGCTACAGTTTATCTTGATAATGGTACACTCTGCTGCCACCATGTGTTGGTGGTGGAAGCAATGAATATTTAAAATGGTGACTGAGTGCCAATCGAGCTGGCTGCTTTGGGCTGTATGGTGTTAGCTTGAACATTATTGGAGCTCTACTCATCCAGGAAATTGGGGAACATTCCATTATACTCCTGACTTAATAATCGCTTATTGTCACAAGTAGATTTCAATGACATTACTGTGAAAAGCCCCTAGTCGCCACATTCCAGCGCCTGTTCGGGGAGGTGGGTACGGGAATTGAACCTACGCTGCTGGCCTTGGTCTGCATTACAAGCCAGCTGATTAGCCCACTGTGGTAGTTGTGCCTTTGGAGATGATTTTGATTTACCCTTGCAGCCACAATATTTGGCTGTTCCAGTTAGGTTTCTGATCACCTCCCGGATGTTGATATTGAGTAAGTGGAGAGTAATGTTGTTGAATGCCAAAGGGATGTGGTTAGACTCTTGTTGGAGATGTATTGCAGCATGAATGTTACTTGTCACTTATCTACAAGCTTAATGTTGCCCAAGTGTGTTGCATTGAGCCATGGTCTGCTTCAGTGTCTGAGTAGTTGAGCATGGAACTGAACAATGTGCAACCATCGTGAGCATAGAGGGAAATTATTGATGAAGCAACTGATGATATTTTGGGTGTTGGACACTGCCCTGAGGAACTTTCACAGTGGTATCGTGTCTTCCCCACCTCCAGTTTGCCTTTGCTTCCCATTTGCTTCAGTTTTGCTGGGGCACCTTGACATCAAGGGAAGTCATTCTTGCCTCACTTCCAGAATTCATGTTTGGACCAAAGCTGTAACGAAGTCTGGAGCTAAGTAGAGCAATGATCAATTGGATGCTGAGGTTGATGGGCTGGAAGAAGCAGCTGGCAAGCAGGAATCTGGGAGGAAGCGTAAGAGCTGAGAATGGAAATTGGACAGATACAATTGGGGGCCTTATTTACTGCAGTGAAGGCAAATCTTGGCTAAGAAAAAATTGAAGATCGTCCGCAGCTTTCGTGAGGAAGGTGACATTGACAGAGTAGATTGGACAGAGATGAGAAACTGAAGTGGGCTCTTTTATAGGAAGCAAATTGGGAAGAAGTATAATGAAGGCAGCCATGGGAGGTAAGTGGACTTGTGCCAGAAATCAGTGGACCTTCAGTTTTTAAAATAAAAAGGATCTTTAAAGAAATGAGATGGAGAAACAGTGATGTTTAGGAAGAGAATTCTAAAGCAGAAACCATAAATGGCTGATGGTGTGGCTGGGAATTGAGAAGAATGTACAAGATGTCAATTAGAGGAAAAGAGTTAGGGAAAGGGGGCTGTAGGACTGGTTGTGAGATTGGAAAAAGCAAGGCCAAGTAGGGATGTTACAAGATGGGGACTTTCAGTGAGATGTTGGGCCTGGGAGCCATTTTAGTGACGACAGGAATGATTATGTCGCACCAAACCCTGTGCAACTGTGGCAGCACTTCCTGATTCTTCTTCTCTGATCCCTTTGCAAGAAAAGTCAACATTCCACTGGCCTCCTTTAATCGTTTTCTGTACCTGAAGCTAACTTTTGTGTTCCAGTGAAATATTTTTGAAATGTAGCCACTGCTGTAATGTAGGTAACACACTCGCCAATGTTCACACAGCAAGATCTGACAAACCACCATGACTAGATTAACTATTACTTAGTTACATGGACTAAGGCTGGCAGCCACTTGGAGAAATGAAATGAAATGAAAATTGCTTATTGTCACAAGTAAGCTTCAAATGAAGTTACTGTGAAAAGCCCCCAGTCGCCATGTTCGGGGAGGCTGGTACGGGAATTGAACCGCGCTTCTGGCCTGCCTTGGTCTGCTTTCAAAGCCAGCGATTTAGCCCTGTGCTAAACCTGCCCCTGGTTTAGCCACTTGAACCCGCTTGCCACCCGCTTGCCCTGCTTTGAAATTGAACCACAGGATCTTTTACCCCACCTAAGTATCCAATGTACTCCAGCCTCTAACCCAGAGCTGAAGGTGCTATCGACAGAGCCACAGTTCACACCAATGAATTAAATGGATCTCTCGGAAGAATAGTGGAAATCCCAATCCTGGGCACGTTTAAGAAATGGGAGCCAAGGTAAAGATCTTGCAGACGGGAAAATTTAAGGTGGGCTGATGGCTTCCCTCATCCCTAAAATGCCTTTTCTTCTTGTGAACAAATACAAATTGTGGTTGTCATCAAAGTAAAAAGTTGGAGTTCGGCCACTGGAGGGTGCACTATTACAGTCTTCCAGTGCCATTGACATTAAGAGACATCAATACTAAACTTGTGTGGTTTAAACCGTGGGGTTGATTTTCCGATTTGAGTGCAATGAGGAAACTGGATGTAAATGGCACTGGAAATTGCACTCATTAAGTTGCCATTCAAGTTTCCATTCAGATTTATTCATATGATAACAAATATTACATTTTAAAGTATTCTGTGCAATCAGTCAGCAAAATAGCACTCGATTGTTTTTTTTCCATCTTTGCCTTCGATAAATATTGGTCGAATGTATTTAAGAATGGTAACCTGGTGCAGTTTTACTGATATGGTCAAAAATGGATACATTACAATTGGCAAGCATTTTCAGCAAGAATGCCCAGTCCTGCATCTGTATAACCTGATTTTAACTCATTGAAAATGTCCTGGAGGGAGGGGAGGGAACTATTATCCTGGACCATAAGCACGTTGCTATACTTTTCAATATATAACCTATTTCTATGCGATCAGCAAATGTGTACAAGAGTAGGAAATTCGCCCCATTATTAATGTGATCTGGGGGCGTAGCCAGTTTTGTGGACAGGGCCAATTTTGGATGAAATGATTTAGAATCCAGCGTTTAGAGATTACAAAAACTCAGTGGACCAGCCTATTTGATCCATTTTCTGTTGATGAATCTAGCGGAAACTTTACTCCTAAATCTCAAGGTTCAAAGTGACTCTAACTGGAAGCAAAATGAGTCTCCCTTTTCCATTTCCCCCACTACCAGGTTGTATTATTGTTTGCCAATCCTTCAGGTTAGGCCGAGAGTGCCCAGGGATTGCAGATCAATCTCCAGGTCGCTGCTGTGCCCATTCCGGGACTAAACTCACGGGATATTAACAAAGACCATTTTTTTAAAAATAAAATTATTTGAGTATTTTCTTTTACCAGATATAAATATATTGAAAAAAAACGGGGGAAATAAGTCTGCTTGGCTGAAGCATCATCCAATTAGTAATGAATCATTTTGCTTTCCAATTAGTTTTTTAGTTTTTTATGGGATATGGGCATTGCTGACGAGGCCAGCGTTTTCCCCATCCATAATTGCTTTTGAACCTAGTGGCTTGTGAGGCCATTCCAGAGGCAGTTAAGAGTGAGCAGAGTGGCGCAGCGGAAGCGTGCTGGGCCCATAACCCTGAGGTCGATGGATCGAAACCATTCTCTGCTAGTTATGTTTAGGGGACATAGCCTCAAAATAAGGGGAAGTAGATTTAGGACTGAGTTTAGGAGGAACTTCTTCACCCAAAGGGTTGTGAATCTATGGAATTCCTTGCTCAGTGAAGCAGTTGAGGCTCCTTCATTAAATGTTTTTAAGATAAAGATAGATCATTTTTTTGAAGAATAAAGGGATTAAGGATTATGGTGTTCGGGCCGGAAAGTGGAGCTGAGTCCACAAAAGATCAGCCATGATCTCATTGAATGGTGGAGCAGGCTCGAGGGGCCAGATGGCCTACTCCTGCTCCTAGTGGGGCTGGTTTAGCTCACAAGGCTAAATCGCTGGCTTTGAAAGCAGACCAAGCAGGCCAGCAGCACGGTTCGATTCCCGTAACAGCCTCCCCGAACAGGCGCCGGAATGTGGCGACTAGGGACTTTTCACAGTAACTTCATTGAAGCCTACTCGTGACAAGCGATTTTCATTTTCATTTCATAGTTCTTATGTTCTTAAGAGTCGATCACATTACTGTGGATCCGAAGTCACATGTTGGCCAGACCGGGTAGGGATGGCAGATTTCCTTCCCTCCAGGGCAACGCAGATGGGTTTTTACAGCAATTGAACATGCAAGGCTGAGATTAGTTTTTCAATTCCAGATTATTAATTGGATTTAAATCCTTCCCAGGTCCTTGGTGGGATTTGAACCCCTGTCCCCCAGAACATTAGCCTGGGTGTCTCTCTATTAGTAGGCCAGCGACATGACCACTCTCTCCCTCCCTTGGCGTGAGAAAGCTTTGTGTCACGAGGATGAATGGGTCAGTGGACGAACGGCTGGACCCTGGCAGCAAGTCATGTAATGTAACGTCCAGGAATACATAACCTAAGGTTGAGCCCAAGCTGAGCTTCTGGCTGCATTTATAGTGAGGGTGCCGTGTTGGTGCTGGGTAGAACTGTGTGATTAAAAACACCCACTTGGCAAAGTGTGGGATATGGAAAATTGACCCAAGTAATATCCCACTGAAAGAGGCTGTGCAATATGACTCGCTTCCTAATGTTTTGGATATGCCCTTTAGCGTGTGAATGAATTTAATTTGCTGAAAGTAAAGTAAAGGAAAAATACATTGTTACGTGATTAGATCTTGAAATAAATATGTTGCAAATGAGGATTACATGTTACACCATTATTCCTTTCTCAAACAAATTGCATCACAGATGATTGGTCATGAAGGAAGTGCCCTTTCAAACCTCTAATGGAATACCAATAAATAGAAGCATTGTTTGCGTTAAGTATGTTGTACAAATGCAAGTTGTTGTTTTCAGTAAACTAGGCAGTATGCTGCAGGAAAGTATAGCTCAGTGTTTTGTGGATTGTTAACCTTAAAGTACTCCTGTTCTCCAAGCTGAATGCTTGTTTGAAACCGTAATATTGACTCTATCTTTGTACATTTGATTGGCTCCTCTACTGTTTCTTTGGCGAGACCGACTTGTCCATAATCAGTGTCTCCCTCTCAGCCCCATGGACTGAATAAAGAACAAAGAACAATACAGAACAGAAACAGGCCCTTCGGCCCTCCAATCCTGTACTGGTCATGATACCAACCTTTGCCAAAACCCTCAGCACTTCCTTGTGCCAAATCCCTCTATACCCATCCTATCCATCTGTTTATCAAGATGCCTTTTGAACGCCGTTAATGTACCTGCTTCCTCAACCTCTCCTGTTAGCGCATTCCAGGCACTCACCACCCTCTGAGTAAAAGAAAAAAAACTGCCTCGCCCGTCTCCTCTAAGCTTTGCCCCATGGACCTTAAACCTATGCCCCCTGATGACTGACCCCTCCAGCCTGGGAAAGAGTGCCTGCCCATCCACTCTATCCATGCCCCTCATAATCTTTTAGACCTCTATCAGGTCACCCCTCAACCTCCATCTTTCTAATGAAAACAGTCCACGTCTATTCAGCCTCTCCACACAGCTAACACCCTCCAGACCAGGTAACATCCTGGTAAACCTCCTCTGCACCCCCTCCAAAGCCTCCACATCCTTCTGGTAGTGTGGCAACCAGAATTGTGTGCAATATTCCAAATGCGGCCGTACCAAGGTTCTATACAACTGTAGCATGAACATAGAACATAGAACAGTACAGCACAGAACTTGCCAGTTTTTATACACGATGCCCCGTCCAATTAAGACAAGCATTCCGTCTGCTTTCTTGACTACCTTGTCCACTTGTGTTGCCACTTTCAAAGATCTGTGGATCTGCACACCCAGATCTCTCTGACATTCTACATTCTTAAGAGTTTTGCCATTTATGGTATATTTCCCCTCTATGTTAGACCTACCAAAATGTATTACCTCACATTTGTCTGGATTAAACTCCATTTGCCACTTCTCTGCCCAAGTCTCAAACCTATCTATGTCCTGCTTTATCTTCTGACAATCCTCAACGCTATCTGCCACTCCACCAACCTTGGTGTCATCCGCGAACTTACTAATCAGACTGGCTACATTTTCTTCCAAATTGTTTATGTTTACTACAAACAACAGAGGCCCCAGCACCGATCCCCGTGGAACACCACTCATTACAAACTTCCATTCAGAAAAACACCCTTCTACTGCTACCCTTTGCCTTCTGTGACCGAGCCAGTTCTGTATCCATCTTGCCACCTCACCTCTGATCCCGTGTGACTTCACCTTTTGTACCAGTATGCCATGAGGCACCTTGTCAAAGGCTTTACTGAAGTCCATGTAAACAACATCCACCGCCCTCCCCTCATCAATCATCTTTGTCACCGCCTCAAAAAACTTAACCAAGTTAGTGAGGCATGACCTCCCCTTCACAAAACCATCGCTTATGAGTCCATTTGTTCCCAAATGGGTATAAATCATGTCCCTGAGAATTCTCTCCGATAATTTACCTACAACCGATGTGAGGCTCACCGGCCTAAAGTTTCCAGGATTATCCCTGCTACCTTTCTTAAACAGTGGTGCCACATTAGCTATTCTCCAGTCCTCTGGGATCTCACCCGTAGCCAATGAGGATGAAAACATGTCAGTCAAGGCCTGAGCAATTTCCTCTCTTGCTCCCCTCCGTATTCTGGGATAAATCCCATCTGACCCAGGAGACTTATCTACCTTAATATCTTTTAAACGACCCAATACAACCACCTTTTCGATGTTAACATGATCTAGACTGTACACACACCCTACCCAAGAATCATCTTCCACAAAGTCCCTTTTTTTGGTGAACACGGATGCAAAGTATTCATTTAGTACCTCACCCGTTTCCTCTGGCTCAACTCCCCCCCCCCCCCCACTGTCCTTAAGTGGTCCAATACTTTTCCTGGCCACCCTCTTGCTTTTTACATCTAGAGGAAGAGAAGGAGTCTTTACTGCGGCATGGTCTGCTGCTTCACAGTGCCAGCGACCCGGGCGGCACGGTGGCACAGTGGTTAGCACTGCATCCTCCCAATGCCAAGAATCTGGGTTCAATTCCGGCTTTGGGTCACTGTCTGTGTGGCGTTTGAACTTTCTCCCCATGTATGCGTGGGTTTCCTTCGGGTGCTCCAGTTTCCTCCCACAGTCCAAAGATGTATGGATAAGGTAGATTGGCTGTGATGGGCAGCACGGTGGCAGAGAGATTAGCACTGCTGCCTCACAGCGCCGAGGTCCCAGGTTCGACTCTGGCTCTGGGTCACTGTCCGTGTGGAGTTTGCACATTCTCCCCGTGTTTGCGTGGGTTTCGCCCCGCAACCCAAAAAGATGTGCAGGTTTAGGTGGATAGGCCACGCTAAATTGCCCCTTAATTTGAAAAAATGAATTCGGTACTCTAAATTTATTTAAAAAAAGATAGATTGGCCGTGCTGAATTGCCCCTTAGTATCCAAAGATATGCAGTTTAGTTGGGGTTGTGGGTATAGGTCAGGGGCGATTATCTTTTTTCCAATTAAGGGGCAATTTAGTGTGACCTATCCACCTACCCTGCATAACTTTGGGTTGTGGGGGTGAGACCCAGAATGTGCAAACTCCACACGGACAGTGACCTGGAGCTGGGATTGAACCCGGGTCCTCCCCGCCGTGAGGCAGCAGTGCTAATCACTGTGCTATTGTGCTGCCCTGCATACAGTACTTAAGGTGCGGATCAAGGTACTTTTTAAAAGAGTTTAGGATCTCTGCCTCCACCACCAACTCGGGCAGCGAATTCCAGACTCCCTCCACCCTCTGCGTAAAAAAGTTCTTCCTCATGTCCCCTCCACACCTTCTGCCTCTTATGTTGAATCCGTGTCTCCTGGTTTTAGAATTGTCCACCAAGGGAACAAATTTTTCCTGTCCACCTTATCTCTTCCTCTCATAATTTTGTGCACCTCAATTAAGTGAAGCACATTATCGCCCTTTTGCAAAACCACTGATGTGCTTCAAGTACATTAGAGCAGTAGATACGCTAACAAAATCCTTAAATGGCTGAAATGCTCTTTGGAATGTCTGCTGTGAAAGGGATTATTATAAATGCGTGTCCTTTCCTTCTCACTTCAAAAACTTGGATCATGATCTGAACTGTCTTTTCTGCAAGTTCTTCATTGAAACAAATTCCCCTCTTGACTTTCTGAATCATTGCCAACATCTAAATATTCCTTTCAAGTTCAGGAGCTCAAAACTTCATCCAAAGTAATGCTAAAAATCTTTATTGGTGTCTCAAGTAGGCTTACATTAACACTGCAATGAAGGTACGGTGAAAATCCTCTAGTCGCCACATTCCGGCGCCTGTTCGGGTACACGGAGGGAGAATTCAGAATGTCCAATTCACCTAACAGCACGTCTTTCAGGACTTGTGGGAGGAAACTGAAGCACCCGGAGGAAATCCACGCAGGAACAGGGAGAACGTGCAGACTCCACACAGTGACCGAAGCCGGGACTTGAACCCAGGTCCCTGGTGCTGTGAAGCAACAGTGCTAACCACTGTGCTGCCATGCCACGCACGGTATGTGCCCCAAAGAATGACTTGTACAAGGTTCGAAAGCCTTGTCTTAATTTGTAACCCCATTGATCAACCACGTGGGTGCATGATGACAAATTTAAAGTTTCTATTAGTTGAGAAGAAAGGGCGGAATTCTCCGCTCCCGGGAAAAA